>NW_026861330.1:0-226190 GCF_026571515.1 Ruditapes philippinarum
CATTCATCAAATGTATATCCATGTTTATTACAACCTGCCGCATTTACAAATGAGCAAAGTCTGTCCGCATCTGCAGTAAGATCTTCATACTTGATGAGATACAAGTTTGTATCATAATCGCCGTGTGCAATGACGCCTACACGGATATCTGGTATTTTAGATTTAAGCAATCTTATCATTCCTTTCATTTTGCTTTTCACTTGTTCAAGACAAGTATACATAGAATACGTTGTATCAAAAGATATGACTACATCTATCATCTCCATATTTTCCATGTCTGAAATAAACATCGTACACATTTAAATGTTATTCGTTATAACGCACATTTTGCCATGCATGTACAACTATAAAGTTTTAATGATTTTGCGGATTTCCTTTTTCTAAATAAATTATTATCATGACATAAATGTAACAAATATATGTACTACCTTTTACTTCTTGAACAAAGTTAATATATCCGGTTTACAAAACAAAGTGATATAATTTTAGTTTAACAACACAGACGACAGAAATCTAACACATTTAAAAACGTAACTTGGCATGTAAATACGTTTTAAACTTATCACGAAATACAAATCGTTTTTCCTCTTTGCTATTATAGATTATTTCAATACATTCTAAATCCTATGCAGATGACGATAAAACATATTATGTAGCGGTACACATTGAATAAAACGCCTGCACCCAATTGTTTTAACGTTGGTAAAACTTTAACCACTGGGTTAAATCCATGGTTAGGTTAACTTTTGGGTTAAACTTTGGTTAACCGATTGTATAAAGTTTTGGTTAAATTTAACCAGCGTAAATTTCTGGTTAAATTAACCCACGTATAGGAGATGGGTTAAATTTTAACCAAATATTAACCAGAAATAAAGTGGCTGCCGTTTGTACGCTTCGTCTCAACTTTTGTTCATTTTTGTTTCGAAATAGACTATTATCGGTTGTATATGATGGCAACGATATTTATTTAAGTTGCGTAGTGACGGGAAACGGAAACAAACTTTTCCAGAGCTAGAAGTAAACAGTTTTAAAAATCAGCTGTCAGTGTAAATCATGATTCAAAATGTCATTTTAAACCGATTAAATGAAGATAATACTGAGGATAGACTTGAAGGACAATTTATAAGTTAAATTACGAAGTCATTCTGGACCAGTACGCAGCGGGAGATCTCTGGAAAGACAAACATGAGGCTGTATACTTTGTGATTGATCAGTAAATTTTATTTCGATCAACACAGATGTGTGCGTTTTCGTGTAGTTATCAATAACAACATGAATTATTAAAGATTTAAAGACTGACAGGATATATCAGCTTAGAGAATCCTCTTGCTGAACGTATCATTATGAAGAAGGTATGATAATGCATTAAAATTTTTGTGTCATTGTCAAACAGTTTGCATGACTTTTTTGTTTTTTGTTGTGTTTTGTTTATAAAACAATTATCTGATATAAAAGTTGGCAAAATAAAGAAAGAAGTCATATATAAGAATATATTTTGTTCATTCCATATTTCATGCATTGCTTCCGCTTTTTAAACAATTGTTATTTTTAAACCAAAAAGTCAAGATTGCTCGATCTGTTGTCAGGCCTTGTCATCTTGTTATCATGTCGCTAGCGAAACAAGCCAACTGGCAGGTTGTCTCGCAGTGTGTGGCCTGATGACACATTGTCGCTTGACTCAAATGGAATAATTAGGCTATTAGGGCTTAAATCTGTGTTACAGGTTGAGAAAAATCTGCAGCCTGACCGGGATTCGAACCCGGGACCCTCGGAATACCGTTCTGCGGCTCTGCCGAATGAGCTATCCGGCTGCTTACACATCTTCTCCTCTATTAAGTGAACAGTTTTGAACCGTGACATACTCCCCTGCTATATTGTAATCCGAATTTCACAGAGTAACAGAGCAATGTGAATTCAACTCTGAGCTATATGCAGTCACAGTCTCCCGTTGGGCGCCAAATGTCACAGGGTGAGAAAAATGTGCAGTCTCACCAGGACTGGAACCCGGGACCCTCGGAATACCTTTCCGTTGATCTACCGACTGAGCTATCCGGCCGTTTACACATGTTCTCTCGTAATTAGTGAACAGTTCTGAACCGTGACATCTGCTTTGTTGCTGGCGACAACGCCTTGAGCCATGCGATTGCACAATAAGAAGCCATTCCCTTGATATAAGCCTAGAGACATGGGGACAAAGTGCCACAATCTGGCATGTTTTGTAGCGCCAAGTGAAAAAAGGAGATAAACGACAACGCTGCAAAAGTGTAACATATCAGCCACCATACAAATGACTAGAAAGAGGTCAAAATATGCAAAAAGTCCTTATTGCGTTAGTAATACAGTAGCAGTATGGTGATAAATACTGAAAAATCAATCATCAATTGTTCACAACTGTGATAAAAATATAACTTAAAACTTGAATTTTGACTTTTCTTAAAATCCTAGTACAATGTACATTTTTTTTAAGCTTATGTCCTTAAAATATTTTGGCTCATCTTGTGTAAAATTAGTCAAAAAAATCTAATGTTTATTAAATAGTTTCCAAAAAGACTATTGATGATACATTGATAATTATTTTAGCTCTATCAAACAGATTTCAAAGGAAAATACTGTAATACATATAATCATGCTTATTTTTTCCCAATCTTTAAAAAAATTCCTAATCAAACTGAAATTTGGAATATCCAAAGCAATAAAGTTAGTTATTAATTAAGTTCATTCCAGTACAGATATATGTGTTTGTGTGTGCATGTGTGTGTTGTTGGTTTTTTTGGTACAGTACAATACATTTTTTCTATAATTTAGAAAGATTTCCCTGTTGAAAAACTTGATTTTTCCTAATTTGATCAGCAAAATTTCCAGAATGATGACCTAGGCAATTTGTCTTCTCATCAAAGGTTGATAAAGGGCTTGTTTATTTCTAGCAGCAGGGAAGAATAAACAATTTCATCTTCTGATGAAAATTAAACTGTTTTTTACTTCAGGTCTGTTCTTAAAGAAAGTTACAAGTTTTATGATCATGAATTCACATACAAGTATATATCATAAAGTCATTTTATCAACTTTTTAACTTTCAACTTGTAAAATGCCCCCAAAAGCCTCATTTTTTCCCCAATAAAGGTCTTTTTTCAAATGAACTAAATTTAGGCTCACATATTTTATATACACACTGACACATTCTTCAGAATTTAACTTAACAACAAGATATTTGTTCTCACTTATGAATTATTAAAAAGATTGTTTTATTTTTCTAAGGATATGAAGCTGCTTTAGGTCTGATTTAATGTGACACAATATAGTACTGAATGGGAAAAAGGCAATTCTTAACATTAATATTTTCATTCTATATGTACTCAAACAGAATTACATTTTGTTTTTACAATTTCATGTCCATTTCTTTTATTATTATTATTTTGAATTAAACTGCTTTGACTCTAAAAATACTTCTTCTTTATATAATGTAAACAATGAAAGTAAATATTTATGAATGAAAGCATTATTAAGTATATTTAGCATTATACCTTGGAAATGGCCATATGGAGATATTATTCAATATCTCATCCCCATTGTTACTATTGATATTTCTTAGAGGGGAGGGAGGGGTTAGTAAATAAGCAATAAATAGAGACAGGAGAGAGAGATTTAGACCATAATTCCATTGTTAAATGAGGATGTATTTTATTTATTAAATAATTTATTCTATATATATTATATAGCCTATTCCTAAAGCTACTGGACTAGTATAATGTTGGCCAGTGACAGGTTCCAATAATTCATTAAGTGTTAAGTATTTCTACTAACAGGATACATATGTATATGTAATACATATATAAGATGTAAGAATTCCTAAACATAATATTGTAGGGTATTAAAAAAAATAATACAAAATTGAAGTAGAGGTAAATTAAAAATCACTTTTGATTGTTCATAAATTAATTATGGTAAATTCAAGATGACTATTGTTTTCTTTTTCATAATTATTGATCATTTAGTTTTTCCTCTGTTTAGTAAATTTACTGCTGGGAACCAAGTTGATTTTGCATTTGAGTGTTGTGACTAGTGAGAATTATAATATAAAACATGTTGAATGTTTAAAATAAAGGATGTCAGTCATACAGTCACAAGAAAGCAAAGTGATTTTGTTTTCATTAATGTATTTTTCATGTTTGTTTGTTGTTGTTGTTTTATTTTTTGTTGTTTTTTTTTTTTTTTGTTTTTTTTTAGGAGGGGGTGGCAGGGTGTGATTGTTTTTATTTGGGTGGCGGGGAGGTTAATAGGCAAGAACTAGACCTTGATTCTATTATTTATTTTGCTATTTTATGGTAAACTTTCAGTAAAGCTCTTTTATCATGAAACATAGCTTTGGCAAATGCAAGGTGACTGATATGGTATTTAGTTACTGAAACAGAAGTTTCATATATTATATAGTGAAACTACAGAGAGTAGTTTGGGGCAAAAATCATTCAAAAATTGCATCTGTTGATATACAAAATATTTTGGGTTCGAACGTTTTAGGTACGAATCTGATAGAAAATATATGCGTCAATACTTCTGCATCGAGTGGTTCTCCAACTTGTATGAAATTAGTTAAATTCTAACCATTTTTGTCCCTGTTGGCGGATGATTTTGATTGATAACATTATGTCAGCGAATATTTGCTCATTTACAGTACATTTTAATTTGTAAACAAAGCCCATAGCAACCAGGCGGTCTCCTTAATTACCGACAAGAACCGTCAGGAACCGACAAAAAGTAAAAATGGAAAAAAAAAACGAATTAATTTCACTACTTCATCATTTAATAATCACAATTCCTAATATTTTTA
This sequence comes from Ruditapes philippinarum, assembly GCF_026571515.1. Lineage (NCBI taxonomy): Eukaryota > Metazoa > Mollusca > Bivalvia > Venerida > Veneridae > Ruditapes > Ruditapes philippinarum. The sequence continues at coordinate 4,826 of NW_026861330.1, forward strand.
CATGAAAAACATAATAAATTCGTTCTGAACCATGTTTATAGGCAAATAACTATACCGACAATATTCGTGGTATACTTGATTTAAATTTAATTCCCTTGACACCAGTTCCGAGGTCATAAACAAGTTCATCCTACGTAAACGTTATATTTTGTTTCATGATGATATGTAATTAGTGTGGTGACAATTAACATCTTAATTGAAAATTTGAACCGATTTTAACTCTACTATCAAACTTTTCGATTGCAATAAAGATAGAAGCGTAAACTATGTGTCAATTTTGACATATTCCGCGAAAATAACATAACCGGATATAGAATTTATTTTATGCATGTCGGGATTAGTATTGGTAAGTTTAACCTGCGGTTAATTTTAACCATTTTGGTTTGTTAACCTTTTGGTTATCACGGTTTATACAAGTGACTAACCAGATTGGTTAGTTAACCAAAGTTGGTTAAATTTAACCCATGGTTAGCGTTTAACCTAGGGTTAATTTATCCAATGTTAATACCATTGGGTGCTGATGTTTATACTTGAAGCATGGTTTTCTTTGTTCGAACAATTAGAAATATTGAGTGTTAAAAAATTGGTGACCTCATACGAAAGCTAAGTAAATGGAAACTCAAATAGTTTAGACCAGTAATTGATATTAAAGACAAAACACAAATGATTAACTTTTTAAAAAAATCATTTTCTGTATTTTATTTTATTTTATAATGGGTTCATTTCGTAATTATTTAAGCAAATTACTAATATTAAATAAAAAAAATTGAAACATTTAACTTATCTGGATGCTTGATCAAAGTAAATGAATAACTGTTTCTTTTCTTCTTTAATACTTTGTAGGTGCAACGACAAAGTGTAACCAATCTCATTAAAATCAGATCATCGTGTCCGCTCCGTTACTTTTCGTTAGCGGAGGGTTGTGGAGCAACAATTAGGATATGATTTTAATGAGATTGAAGAGTAGCAACATTACAAAAGAATATGAATAATCAGGTTCATATTTAACAATATCTAAGCTGAATTGTTTATAACCCACAATATCTTACATCCTCAAAGTAAACATCAATGTTACCTAATATCAGTATCATTAAATAGCAAGTCAAGCACATTGCAATGCACTTTAATTGAGTTCAGAACATAGTAAATGTAGTTCCTGTTAATACTGATTGTCATATATTAATGGTGACACTTTGAGGAGAGAGATTTCTTTGAAAATTAGAAAAAAGTACCAAGGTTATGCTTTTTTTCCTGCATGTTTCAATTCCTTTCTTTTATTTAAAAAAAACATAATTTTTCACACAACTGCCGTTTGCACACTCTTTAATAGACACAATACACTACTTTTCATTGGAAGAAACGGTAATCTATTACCATTGGCATGTCTGTTATTAACATGATGGTTTCTATTTAATACACCTCTGGTATTTCCAATTCTTTAACAGTATCATATCTTTCCTAGTTAAGGAATGTCTGATTTACCTTCAATCTCCAGACTGAGTTTCTTTAGTGGGCGGTATAATTTTTTTTAACTTAGCGGTTTGTTTTTTGAACGTTTAAACTTACTTTTGTCAATAATATCCATAGACTTTACACCCTGTTATCAATCCGACCTTATTAGGATTCTTTAATTCTTTCCTATCTTTGTCACGCATATTCTTCTCATTTGCGGCAATATACTGTTTTGCATGAATGATATGAACGTGTCTCATTAATGCTTCTGTATGAACATACGCGGATGTTTCTTAACTGTTTCACATTAACATTCCATTTTAAATAATGAATCCTTTTATATGCAGGGGCAATAGAGCATCAACGGTTAGTAGTTCACTGCCGTCCATAAACACGCTTAATTGAATTCAGCCATTTTGAATTTTGATTTTTAAGTTACCAGATCCAGTCTTTATTCACTTTTACTGACTGAAATAGTGCAAAACGGAGGCACCTTTGATGTTCCCCCACCAATAAAGCTGAAACGTCGCCATATGGCCTATACTATGTTGGTGCGACATAAAACCCAACTCCACCAATCACTTCAACTGAAATAAAGGAATACTTACCTTATCTTTTACATGCTTAGATACGGTTTACAAACTATATCGATAACTATTCTTTTAAAGGAATACAGATTTATACATTAGACAGCAAAAATAACGCCTTAAAAATCCTTTATGTAAATCAGACCTGATAAGTAAGCAAGTTCAAAAGCTTATCAAATTAAAAATAACAAATAGTTAACATTTTACTGTAAAGAAAACGTAAACTCAAATTGTGAAAGGGCAATAACTAACGGTTATAATTTAATCACTCGAATGTAGAATAGTTTCCCCCGTTTGAGTATAGATTGATAACGTAAATAACAATAAACCGAGTCTTCAACAACTTATTAGGAAAACTAACGGAAACTAAGTGATATAGGATCAAAATAAAACCTTATTAATAATGAAAACTCATTATTTGTGTCCGCCCGTTTCTAGTGGTCGCTGGTGTGTTCCTCAGGTGAGGAGATACTTCAACGTGACAGTTGATCTCAGACCTTGAGTATATTGTCTTTTGCCTTTCACCAATGACTTAAATTATGTGTGATAAAAACTCGGTAATTTTGGTGCAGTCACTCTCTAGCGTATGACAAAAAGGCATGTATTGCGTGTGAAAAGAATATAAGAAAATACTTTTATGCACAACTGTCGAGCGTTCAACCCGAGCTATGGACGTCAGTCCTTAATAAGTGTATGAAAAGCGTCTGAACACCGTTTATATAACGTAAACCAGGGTATATGTAGCGCATGAGAAACGTTTGCGTACATGCGTGAGCAAAATTATGCTTATTAACAGACCCGTCAGTGTAACGTATACACCGTATGGGTAGCGTATGTAAGGGTATGAGTTACATTTGTATAACGTATTTGAGTACCGTTTGAGTAGCGCATGCGCAGCATCCCCTTTCGACTTGGAGTTTCCTAGTTCCTTCATTTCGAAAATAGACTTAAAGGTGTAAAGCTGCCTGCGAAAAAGGTATTCGGGTCAAGGCCCATTTGGTGAACCTTGTAGCAGTTCATCATGCATCTCAGGGGGGGGGGGGCATATGCAAAATGTTCTTGAAAGAACATTGGTCCTCATTCCTGAGTTCAACCATAAGCTTGTCATACAATCCAAACCATCCCATAGTCTTACCAAGATGTGTCGTCTTATTCTTCACCTCATTCGTCTTCTGTTTCTTTGGGCATAGTAAATAGTTTAATTCATGAGTTTAGAAGAGCTACTTTTATCATCTATGTCGATCTACTACTGAAAAAAAGATGAGGAAATGGGAATCTATATATATTTACAGCCAAGCTGACCACTTTTTTGCCATCGTATGAGATGCGTACTTGACATATGAGCGTCAGTCTTGGCTAGACTCTCTAGCGTATGATGAGCATAAGAACAAACAATGACGTGTGTCAGCGCGCTTGGAATGTAAGCTGCTTATGCTTAACATAGCCCTAACTTGTGTGCAAGCGTTAAATTAATTTTTATCGAGCGCTCACATACTAAAATGTCTTAAGCTATATTATGTTTATGGGTTGCATTCACTGAATGCATCCCCAACAATAGTTCAGAGCACATGGGTAAATCTTGGATTGGATGTCATTACAAACTAGAAGGGTTTTTTGTCACAAAATCATATGTCTCCCAACACCATGGATGGTCACTCATGTGAAGTTTGGTTGAAATCCCACCAGTAGCTTGACCTATGAAAGCTGGAAAAGATTTTTCTATTTATGGCTCTGAAGGCTATTTTGTGCAGCGAAGCGAAACTTGCCAGTATTGTGCACAACTAAGGATAATACTGATCACTCCTGTAAAGTTTGGTTGAAATCTGACCAGTAGTTTGACCTGTGAAGGCTGGACAAGATTTTCTATCTTTAGCTTTCGCGACCATTTTGTGCAGCGAAGTGGAACGTGTCCGTGATGTGCACAACAAGGGATGGTACTTATCACTTCTGTAAAGTTTGGTTGAAATCCCACCAGTAGTTTGACCTGTGAAGGCTGGACAAGATTTTTCTATTTTTAACTCCTGGCGGCCTTTCTGTGCAGCAAAGCGAAATGTGCCTTTGGTGTTCACAACTAGGGATAGTACTGATCACTCCTGTAAAGTTTGGTTGAAATCCCACCAGTAGTTTGACCTGTGAAGGTCGGACAAGATTTTTTTAATATTTAGCTCTGGTGGCCATTCTGTGCAGGGAAGCGGAACGTGCCGTTGATGTGCACAACAAGGGATGGTACTGATCACTCCTGTAAAGTTTGGTTTATACCGCATCAGTGTTTGACCTGAGAGGGGCGGACAAGCTAATTGCGGACGGACGGACGTTCTAACGGGACAGTAATAATGTGGCTACTATATTGTTCTCTCTATTGTTCTTTTTAGCCACATAAAAGAAAAGAGCCACATAAAAACATTACAGATGAATGTCATCAAAGAGAAAGAACAGTTACCTATTGTCCCTCTAACCACATTGAAAAAATTGGGTTAGAGAGAAAGATGTCGCAAAAAGAACACAAAAGTGTCACCAAATTTGTTTGTAACAATAAACAAGACATACAAGGAATACAGAGGGGCGCGGTCATGGAAATAATATTTATATTGAAATAATATATGAAAAAATTGATAAAATAAGATTCTTTACATTTGAAATACAGCATTTTCCTAAAAATCATCAATACATGTGCAGGAATGTTTGTAGTGAACACAACATCTCATAATATTGATAGCTTTAGTGATATTTAAATGTAGTCATAAATCCGTTTGGAATAGACAATAACAATTGGTCTTTCAAATTCAAACTTTCAATGCATCATAAATCAATACATATGGCAAAGTACTTTTATTTTAACGCATTCCCGCATTATATAGGACTAGAACTTTCACCAACCTAAAGTGAAAAAGAATTACGACTGATTATTTTCAATCTATATTTTTGTAGACTTTTAACGTATTGACCATATTTATTTCAAGGTTGTTAGAAACTTAATTTTGTAACATACACCGTCATTGTATATATCCAAGTCAGTTTTTTTAAACATAAACATCAAATGTTCATTATGATTATGTCTTAACATATAAACAAGATAAAAATGTATACATCTTATGTAAAATACATTTCAATGTGTTTAAATGAGTACTTTTGAAAATAATAAAATTAAATTGTATATATCCTGTCAAGGGAGATAAACATTTCAATACACAATATGGGTTACAATTCGTTTCTAATGAGATCAGCAATTCTAGCCCTTATTGGATTGTAACACTTAGCATTACCTGCCACCAAGCTACCAGCACCGCATTCAAAGATCTCCCATTTCGAACCCTGTCGTACACTCGAGCACATTATAACAGCTTGAGAATTTAGCGCATGTACAAATGTTGTTTCACACAAGTTAACGTTTTCGCTGGATGCCTCGTAAAACTTCAAGGAAGGATTCTTGAAATCAGACAGGTTTGGTGACCTCCATGAACTTAATATAAAATAGAGATGAGTGACATTCATTGGGACACTTTTCAAATAAACGTGAATCGTCTGACGGCCTGTCTTTTCTCCGGGACCAGACATATTTTTCTCTGAATGTCTCACAGAGTTCTTCAGATAATAATCGTTCGTTGAATGATTCCAGTCAATAACTTGGATGAATTCATTCTTTTCAAAAGCCATACACGTGGCATCAAAAAAATCTGGATTCACGGCAGGAAATTCCCAGGATAAATCAAACACAACGTGGTCAAGGTGTTCGGGAATACAGTACAGTGGCATGATCAGAGAAATATTTGCATTGCAGCAAATATTGTAATCAAAAAGCCTGGCAGCAGCCTACAATAAACATTGTTTGAACCAAATAAGATTTTGTCGCTTGTCATAACGGATCATCAGATGTTTATGATAAAAACATTACATATCATTATAAAAATGAATTAATTCAAAAGATAAATATGGTTTTATTGTTAAGTTGTACTTATAAGCAGTGAACAATTAAATGATGAATTTCAGTTGAATAAATTGAAAAAGTACAGGCAACATTGAATATTTGAATGTAAAAATTTGACATAATATATCATTTAGAATTTAAGATACATTAAAAGAATATACGTTTTAATTATTAGATTTAATTTATTAGTTATTTTATCTAATATTGAAAAAAATGACGTGATGAACTATTTTATAAAAGTAAGTAAGTGTAACATTTTGAAGGGATTTATAAAGATAAAAATAAATAGATATTAGATACCTTAAGATATATGTCATTATAAATCAGCCGCTGTTGTTCTACCCTGATGCCAAGTTTCTCGTTTATTTCCCGCTTCAGTTCGATTATTTGCATATTTTCCCTAAAGGAAAACCACTCTGTATCGCTGTTCATAGTTGAAACGCTAATCAGTTCACAACCAGGTTTCATCAGTCTTGCTTGTTGTTCAGATATCTAGAACATTTAAAATTCAAATCATTTACGGAAAACATATGTAGCATAGGAGGAGACAATTATACACTGCAATGCTTAAAAGTGTCAATGCATAAAGTTGTTGTCATCGTTTTCAAAATGTTACGTATTAAATAAATATGATATCAGCATTTTGAAGGCGTATATTAAACGTAATAATACTATATACCTATAAATTTTCTCCTTAAATACGCTTCAACGGATAGAAATTTCCGTATTATGTTATTAGTGATAAATACGGTCCCATTTATGTAAGTGCCGGACTATTTTTGACGTTGGTTCCGATCTTAGCTGTGTAAAGTGTATCATTTGGAAACGGGAATCAAAATTATTAATGGCGTTTTTTTTTTTTTTTTTTTTTGCAAAAAATACGTATTCATTCTTCATTTATTTCTTAATAATTACTACGTTTCATGTTCTGAAATTAATAATAGAATTAAAGTATATTGAAACTCCTTTTCACTAAAGACGAATAGGTATAAAATATATAATGAATATTCTGTTGTAGCAGCTTTCTGAGACCATGTATTTTGCTACTCGTGGGAAAATGGATTTCTCACTCGACCTTCGGTCTCGCGATATATCAATTTTCGAACGCAGCTCGTAACAAAATGCAAAGCCCCAGAAAGCAACTACAACATAATATTCATTATATATTAAAACGAGTTATGTATAGTCGGTTTGACTGTGTCTATTCCCTTATATGGTTCAAATAATTATTTATTGATAGATTAAGACATATATCATATCATATAACAAATTCTTACAAGATTAAAGTTCAAACCAACTTGATGGTAAATGTTTTGTATCGTATACTTGATACCGTTGTCACTTAGTAAGTTGGGTATACGCGCAAAACAATATGCATATTTTACAACGATATATCTGATAAGTCGATTAATTGTTCGTTAATTATATCCTTTAAAAAATCTGCTTTTGTCTGTCATATAATTAACATTCGAATACAAACCTTACTATAATCTACAAAAAGCCTGTCTAATTTCGCTTGAAAAAACTCGTTTTAAATTCAGGCTGTACATCAATATCACAGTTTTCACGTGGGCATTTTCCCGTCTCTTTAACGTGTTTCACTACACACTTGTGGTAAAAATAAGTGATAGTTAGTAATTCAGTTTACTCTGACACAGTTTCATTTAACTTGTTTTAATATAATCATATCTTTATATTTGAAAAAACAAAAAAATATGAAGCTCAACTGTAACTGACTGAAGGTTTTCTGATTTATAACATAAAAATTGTATAATACGTGGTACATATAATATAAACATTAATATTGTCACTGAAAATACTTTGTATTCATGTCTTTCCTGTTTGGATACATTGTTTCAATGACTCACTTGAGGCAATATATTATGTTGGAAAATTTTATGATAATGGTTCATAATAAATAAACTTTTTTTCATTAAGATTCCATGTACCATCTTACATGATTTCATATGATTTGTATTTAAAATATATTGAAAAGTAATTACTCTCAGACATTCTAGTGGGGCATGTTCACATTCTTCGCTCACAGTCGTAGTTGGGAATTCATTTGGAGGTTTGTTGACTTTACAGAGGGGACACTTCATACCTGAAATAATATTAACAATGCCAAACGTTGTGTTCATACACACAAATGAAAACAGCGCTTCATTTAAATAATTATTATTGCAATGGATGTTTAATTGTTACCACTTCCTTCCTCTTCATCATCAGAGTCGGAATCCTCTTTAAGTATAATTATTGGATCATTTGACTCACTTTGCATTTGTATTGTTATATCTTTAGATTCTGCTTGATTTCCCACGAATGTCATGTTCTGCAAATAAAAATTATAAATCATCAAGATATACTTGACATTTCTCTTAAATGATAACTTTATGAAATTGTTATAGTTGATATTATAAAAATCGAAACAATATACTTTAACCATTGAAAAGAAAAATGTTACAAACCTGTTCAAGTCCAGCTTCTCTGAAGCAAATTGACATAATCACCTCTTCAATTTTGTTCATATCGTTAAGTGATACATAATGTCCAAACGTAGACGATGCTATCTTTTGATAAAACGAGTCAGCAAATGCTCTGTTTTGACATTGAACTGCATTAATCTTTACATACTACAAATAATAAATGCTTTGAAGTGTAAAGTTTAAATTTCATGCATAAACTGATCGCTAACAATACATCATTATGTTATTTTAAATCGTTAAATCGTTAAAAGTTTATGTATTCAATCACCGCCTTGCAATTTGAATAATAAAAATACGGAGACTTAAGTTTGTTAGAATGTTTAATCATTCGTTAATATTTATGTGATTGTTTACCTCATTTTCTGTTTTACTTTTTGAAAGTTAAGTTTATTTTGTAAAAGGTCGCCTAAAACTTGCAACTTTGATGCAAAGAGAAATTGTTAAATAAATAATTTGAAACACATTTCACAAAAGGCAGAAATATTATTCTTTCTAAATCATCACATTTAAATGTATATTATTAATCAAATTTGATTTATAAAAATACTCATTATTGCTACATTGTCTTTTTTTTAATGTACAATAAACATTTTCTGAGTACACGCAGAGAAAAATATATTGTTTTTAACTTTACACACTACACGTAAACGCAACATGAATAGGAAAGGACCAACTTAACTTGAGCAGAAATAGGGAATGCAACATCCGAAACATAGTATTCACATTCTCGGATCCAATAATTTGACAAATTCTGTAAGAATTCGCTGTGTATGTATAGTCCAGTAAATATGTAAAATATATACCATTTCTCGTAGCTGCCTTATTTCGTCTTCCCAATCTATTTTTTGTTCATTTTGAGGATCATCGACATCGTGTGGTCGACAATCTCCAATCATAATTAATGTTCTGGAACTGTTGTCTCGCCAGGACAGTTTCGTTCTGCTATAATGTAAAGCTAACTCGTAACATTCATCCGATGTTGATCCACGATTACAACCTGTCGCATTTACAAATGAGCAAAGGCTGTCCGCATCTGCAGTAAGATCTTCATACTTGATGAGATACAAGTTTGTATCATAATCGCCGTGTGCAATGACACCTACACGGATATCTGGTATTTTAGATTTAAGCAATCTTATCATTCCTTTCATTTTACTTTTCACGTGTTCAAGACAACTATACATAGAATACGTTGTATCAAAAGATATGACTACATCTATCATCTCCATATTCTCCATGTCTGAAATAAACATCGCACACATTAAATGTCATTCGTTATAACGCATCTTTTTCCATGAATGTACAACTATTAGGTTCTAAAGATTTTGCGGATTATTTCCTTTTTTTCTAAATATATTCTTATCATAACATGAATGTTACAAATGTATGTACATACCTTTTACTTCTTGAACAAAGTTAATATATCCGGTTTACAAAACGAAGTGATATTATATTATGTTAACAACACAGATGACAGAAATATAACACATTTAAAACGTAACTTGGCATGAAAATACGTTTTAAACTTTATCACGAAATACAAATCGTTTATGCTATTATGGGTTAATTCAATACATTTTAAATCCTATGCCGATGACGAGAAAAACACATTTTAAATTGGTAGTGGTACACATTGAATAAAACGCCAGCTGTTTATACTCGAAACATGGTTTCCTTTGTTCGATTAAAGATATAATTATCAATCAATTAGAAATAATGAGTGTAAAAATGTGTAGACCTCATAAATAGCTAAGTAAATGGAAACTCAAATAATTCATACGAGTCATTGATCTTGAAAGCAAAACCCAAATGATCAACTTTTAAGAAATTTCATTTTTTATTGTAGTTTTTTTTTATTTTATAATGGGTTCATTTCGTAATTATTGAAGCAAATTACTAATATTAAATAGAATATTGAAACATTTAATTTATCTGGATGCATGATCAAAGTAAAGGAATAAATGTTTCTTTCCTTCGTTAATACTTCGTAGGTGCAGCGACAAAGTGTGACCAATCTCATTAAAATTAGATCATCGGGTTCGATTTGTTACTTTTCGTTAGCGAAGGGTTGTAGCAACAGTTAGGATATGATTATAATGAGATTGAAGAGTAGCAACAAAAGAATATGAATAATCAGATCAGGTTCATCTTAAACCTGATATCTAAACTGAATTGTTTATGACCCACACTACCTTACATCCTCAAAGTAAACATCAACGCTATCAATAAATAGCAAGTCAAGCACATTGCAATGCACTTCAACGGAGTTCAGAACATGGTAAATGTAGTTCCTGTTAATACTGGTTGTCATATATTAATGTTGACACTTTGAGGAGAGAGATTTCTTTGAAAATTAGAAAAAGTACCAAGGTTATGTCCTTTATTTTTCTGCATGTTTCAAGTCCTTTCTTTTATTTTAAAAGATCATAACATAATGTTTCACGGTTTACAAACTATATCGATAACTATTCTTTTAAAAGAATCCAGATTTATACATTAGACAGAAAAAATAACGCCTTATAAATCATTAATCTAAATGAGAACTATTAAGTAAGCAAGTTCAAAAGCTTATCAAATTACAAATAACAAATAGCTTACATGTTTCTGTAAAGATAACGTAAACTCAAACTGTGAAAGGGCAATAACTAACGGTACTCATTTAATAACTCGAATGAAGAATAGTTTCCCCTGTTCGACGTTCATAACAAAATAAAAAAATATCGAGTCTTAAACAACTAATTAGGAAAACTAATGGAAACATAAATGTTGTAGACCAGTTAATGGCTGATCAAAATAAAAACCTTATAAATAACGAAAACTCATTATTTGCGTCCGCCCGCTTCTAGTGGTCGCTGGTGCGTTCCTCAGGCGACGAGATATTTCAACGTGACAGTTGACCTCAGACATTGAGTCTCATAGCCATGTGCCTTTCACCAATGACTTAAATCATGTGTGATAAAAACTCGATGTCAATTTGCTGCAGTCTCATTATGATAGCGAATGTCAGAAACGTATGTATTGCGTGTGAAAATAATTTGAAAAAAAAACAACAACAAAAAACTTATATACGCACAACTTTCGAGCGTTTAAACTCGAGCTATCGGCGGCAGTCCTTTAAAAGTGTATAAATGGTGTTTGTACTGCATATGAGAAACGATGGCGAACCTGTGTAAGCGTATGTCAATCATACCGTCAGTGTAACGTTTATCACCTTACAGGTAGCGTATGCAAGGGTATGAGTAATATTTGTATAACTTATTTGAGGCTATGAGTAACGTTTGAGTAGCCTATGCGCAACGTCCCCTTTCGACTTGAGTGTCATTGTTCCTTCATTTCCAAACTAGACTTCGAGGTGTACAGATGCTTGCAAAAAGGTATTCGGCCCGTGGCCCGTTTGGCAGCTCATTATACATCTCAGGGGGCATATGCAAAACTTTCTTGAAAGATCTTTGGTCCTCACTCCTGGGTTCAACCATAAGCTTGTCATACAAACCAAACTTTCGTCGTCGTTCAAGTCAATGTCTTACCAAGATTTTGTGTCTTATTGTCTTCTATTTCGTCGGGCATAATAAATAGTTAAATTTATGAATTTAGAAGAGCTGCTTCCATGATCACTGACAAAGATGAGGAAATGGAAACCTATATATATTTACAGCTCAGCTGACCACTTTCATGCCATCGTATGAGATGAGTACTTGGCATATGAGTAACGTACCTTTAGTTGACGTGTGTCCGCGTGCTTGAAACGTAAGCTGCGTATGCTTAACATAATCATAACGTATGTTCGAGCGTATGAGCAATTATTATCGTACGCTCGTACTTAAATTTCATAAGTTATAGTATGTTATATGGTGGCATTCAATGAATGCATCCATAACCAATAGGTCAGGGCACATGGGCAAACATTGGATGTCATTATAAATTATGCAAAATAGGATATTATATAAAACTACAAGGCAATTAAAGAAGGACATTAATTTTAAGAAGATAAGGGTGAAAAAGAAAGGGCCAGAAGGGCCGGGAGTGGGGGGGTGAAAAAAAATTGGGTTTTGGGGAGAAAAATACCTCAAAAGGGACACAAAAGTGTCACCAAAATTGTCTGTAACAATAAACAAGACATACAAGGAATACAGAGGGGTGCGGCTTTGGAAATTATAATTATATTGAATAATATATGAAAGATTTGATAAAATAAGATTCTTTACATTAGAAATACAGGATTTTCCTAAATAATTAAAAATCACCAATACCCTTGCATGAAAATTTTTAGTGACTTAACAAGTCATAAAAGTTATAGTTTTATTGATAGTTTAATGCAGTTATAAATCCCTTTGGAATAGACAATAATAGTTGGTATTTCAAATTCAAACTTTCAATGCATCATCAATCAATACATATGGCAAAATATATTATGTTTTATTTGTATATTTATCCGTCCATCGTTACGGTTATTTTTTTCAAATGTTAAATTCTTAATAAAAATAAATACAAATGTTATATCACTTCTATCATTCTTTAAGTATGCAACAAAACATCATCAGATATGATAAACTACAAAACAAAAAATAAAGCAAGCATTATTACATAATAAACAAATCTTTTTTTAACGCATTCTCGCATTCACACAATAGGGCTAGAACTTTCACCAACCTAAAATGAAAATGAATTATGACTGGTTAATTTAATCTATATTTGTGTAAACTTTTAACGTATTTACCTCATTTATTGCAATACATTTAGAAACTTAGTTTTGTAACATACACCGTCATCGAACTCAGTTATTTGGAAACCTAAATACCAAATATTCATTTTGATTATGTCTTAACACTTATACGAGATAAAAATGTATATATCTTTTGTATAATACATTTTAAAATATATAAATGAGTACTTTTTTAAAGTTTTTAAATTGTATATAACCTGTCAATAGAGATGCACATTTCAATACACAATATGGGTTACAATTCGTCTATGAGATCAGCAATTCTAGCCCTTATTGGATTGTAACACTTAGCATTTCCTTCCACCAAACTACCAGCAACGCATTCAAATATTTGCCATTTCGACCCCTGTCGTACCGTCGAACACATTATAACAGCTTGAGAATTCAACGCATGTACAAATGTTGTTTCACACAAGTTAACGTTTTCGCTGGATGCCTCGTAAAACTTCAAGGAAGGATTTTTGAAATCAGAAAGGTTTGGTGACCTCCATGAGCTTAAGATAAAATAGAGGTGAGTGACATTCCTTGGGACACTCTTTAAATAAACGAGAATCGTCTGACGGCCTGTCTTTCCGCCAGGACCAGACAGATTTTTCTCTGAATGCCTGACCGAGTTCTTCAGATAATAATCGTTCGTGGAATGGGTCCAATCAATAACTTGGATGAATTCATCCTTTTCAAAAAGCCATACCACGTGGCATCAAGAAAATCTGGATTCACGGCAGGAAATTCCCAGGATAGATCAAACACAACGTGGTCAAGGTGTTCAGGAATGCAGTACAGTGGCATGATCAGAGAAATATTTGCATTACAACAAATATTGTAGTCAGAAAGCCTTGCAACACCCTAAAATAAATATTGTATGAACCATATTCAAAATGAAAAACATGTTAGATGTTTACGATTGCGGTTTCTTTATAAGTATTTGTGTATTTATTCTTATTTTAAAAGATAAAATAAAATGATGAATTATTATATCAAATTTAAATAAAGTTCAATAAAGTTATTAAAGAAAACAAGAAGATATGAAGAAATGAATCATTGTTTTTATACCTTTAAATTTGTGTCATTATAAATCAGCCGCTGTTGTTCTACCTTAATACCAAGTTTCTCGTTTATTTCACGCTTCAATTCGATTATTCGCATATTTGCTCTAAAGGGAAACCACTCTGTATCGCCATTCATAGTTGAAACGCTAATCAGTTCACACCCAGGTTTCATCAATCTTGCTTGCTGTTCTGATATCTACAAAATTGAACAACCTTAATGAGTCATTTATGGATCATATATAATCACGGTTTGCAGTGCAAATAAAGCCGTACTATTGTTTCGGGGGATATCAAAATGAAATAGTTCACAGTACGAAAATTGCTACGTAACGTCTTTTATGAAAAATATACACATCATATATAACAGGTGCGTTAGGAAACAGAATAAAGGGTACCGATGATGATAACATGTTTTATTCCTCACCAAAAGCATGAGTACGTAAAACACAATATTGAAGTGGTTGGAGTCAGCAATATTTTCATGTTACAGAAATGTTGCACTGACTCCCTATGTATTGAAAGCCACCTAGTGATTTTTGACATTCTAGCAAATAAGAAAACTGTTTGAAGTAGCATTGTTATACTATTATCTTCAACACAACAGTCATTTTCCGCTAATTGTATATGTTGAAATGACCACTTATAGACAACACAATGACAGATTAACATACTTCGTTATTCTAAAATAAGTTAGACTACAGTTTTCAGATAGCGTCGTAGTTTAGACATGCAACTTTGAATATGAATGATTTCGACTGTTGCAACGCAACATCATGGTAAAAATATGATAATCAAGATCATCAACTTAAGAATTAAATCTATCAATTCCGACGATATCTGCTGCATGCCGCGGTATAATATCCTTTATGTTTATATCTGTGTTTCCGGTTGAAAAATAGTTTTTTGTAAATTTATTTTAACAAGGACAATGCTAATAAAATAAAGGTCAAGATAAAAACTATTGCATGTAATGATGTCTATTTAAGACAACTTTCAATTTAACGAGGGTAGGCGGAAACCATTTCATAATTCTTTTCAAAAAGTACACGTTTTTGTAATAAATTCAGAGATTTGACCAAATGTTGCTTTTGTCAATATAAATATAAAAACCTCTCTTAAGCAACGTACATTTTTAAATGAAGACAGTGGATGGTCTTGATTATCGCTTAGGTAGATAAGTTATTGATATTAAACTTAGAAGCATCTCGATAGTACGGGTGAGGATTTGGATGGAATCTCCATCGTATTATATTCGCACTCATATATAATAATTCTTAAATACCATGTTTTATTAAAATCTGATATAAAAGATATGACCCAAGAGAGAAAGAGGGATTGTTTAGTTTGGTTTTACGAAGCACGCAGATGGCGCCGAAACAGGAAATATTATATTTACTGACATGGGTCTTATGAACTTAAAACAACCTCGCCTCATATGCTGGAACTGAGAGATACATAGACTCGATAAATAATTTGAACCATTTTAATCGCCTCTTACAATCACGAAGGGATTAATGATAGCTGCAATGATGATGCCCAAACCATTGAAAGGAACCCCTCTGTCACAAAAGATAGAAGTTGGCTTTGCCAATTAAATATTTTAGAATACAAAAACATAACAACTTGACAATCGATCAATAAATATTAATGTCATATACCAAGCAACAATCTCCTAATAAATAAACATAAATATATATTTATGTTAAGTTGCATCAAGATCTAAGAAAGATATGGCCCTTTATACATTTTCACACAAAAAAGAAAAAATCAGAATCTCTAAAGAAAGTGGAAAACGGCTATTGAAAATGCGAAAATGTTGCAGGCTCATTCCATGAAAAGCGGCGTATGGTCTCCAACTAATAGAAGCAATTAGTTAATTGTATAAGGTATAACAACGCAAAACATTTGGTATTTCAAGTAAGTTTAATTTTGCTCTAGACAAAGTAAATAAAAGTTAAAGTGATAATAACCAATGCATATCTACTATTTTATAGTATTCATGTTTTCATAAACCTCTGATCCCCTTTCAAAATTCCATTTGTTTCATACCTCCTGTTTTTTCTCGTTTAGGACACACGCTTTCATTAGTTGGAGAACGACTCATTTCATGGAATGGCACGGAAGTGTCACATTGAAGTTTCCATGAGAACCGCTGTATGAACACATCTACGGATGTTTCAAAATTCACAAATTCCGTGGTTAAATGTTGAATTCTGCTTAAGCGGATGCTAGGGGGGCGTGGACGGTAGGTTGCACATACCGCGGACCGTCCATAAACAGGCTAATCAAACATAGCCTGCAAAATGTTCAATTTTGTTGTTTTGGACGTTCTTTAGGGATTCTGATTTTCTCTATTTTTTAAACCTTATTATGTATATAATTTAGAACTACAAAATAAACATTGGTTTACATACCTTACTATAATCTACAAAAAGTCTGTCTAGTTTTGCTTGAAAGAACTCGATCATTTTGCAGTTAGGTTCGACTTCAATATCACAGTTTTCATCTGAGCATTTGCCTGTCTCTTTAACATGCTTCACAACACACTATTAAATTGGCAAAAATAAATGAAATTGTTAATTTTACTTCCATGCTTAGGTTTACCTAATGTCTGACATATTTTATATTTAAATGTAGTCATTTATGTTAATTTTGAATTTGTGAACGAAATGTGTTGTTCTTTTTAAATAAAAGGTTACAAAGTTCTTGGTGTGGGATAGATATAACGAAAACTGTTCTTGGAATTTGAAACAATGGCGTAAAGATTTTACTCTCAGACACTCCAGTAGAGCATGCTCACAATCTTCGCTTACAGGCGTAGTTGGGAACTCATTCGGAGGTTTGGTGACCTTGCACAATGGGCACTTCATACCTGAAATAGAATCAAACATGCGATTTTTCTTTAAAACGAAGCTAATTTTATTTTTTTTAACGTTGCGTGCGACAAAAAATTAAAAGATCATAAGGCGACTTTTCAGCTTTACTGGTGCAAGATGACCTTAGGTGCCCCTCCGTGCATACGAGCAACTGAGTAGAACCACCGAAGCCCCGTAAGTGACTGACGCCCCCATATTAAAACGTATTTAAATTACTTAAGATACATTTAATATGACAATACTGTTAAAATATCATGTAAAGCTTTTTTTTTATTTACAATCCATATAAGATACACACTAAGCCATATAACCTTAAGTAAATAGTTACGTGGTAGAAATGAGGTTATAAATTTAGAACAGTTTGTATTAAACCTAACAGTTGTGAATAATTTATATCATTCCTTAAAACTTTTAATACATTTTTCGAAGGCCTGAAAAGCTTTTACCTTTTTAGCGAATCAGAAATGTAGTTAACTATTGTAATATAGTTACCTGTTCCTTCGTCTTCATCCTCAGTTTCAGTATCAGAGTCTGAATTTTCAGTCAGCCCAACAATTTTGAGTTTAGACTCAGTCAGCCTTTCTGGTGTAATCTCTTCAGGCTTTGTATAGGCCTGGATTGGACTTGTCAAAAGTTTCGGTGATGTTTTCTGTCAACAAGAGTACCAAATCATTTTCGCAATATTCGGTCATGTAAACAATGTTAACTTTATATCACAGCAATAACTCTAAATTGACAAAGTAAAAAGACTGTGTAATGACTTAATACGATAATATCTATATATTATAATTGCATGCTGCTCAAGAAAATTAGGATGAACAGTTAAAAACGAAAATTTGCCAAACCCATTTCCATTTTGATATATAATCATTATTTGCATGATATGTTTGTTAACATGAATTGAATGCAATAAAATATGTTTAAACTTAAAAAACTTAAAATTAAGAGTCATTTTACTATTCCAAGTCCGGCTTCTCTATAGCAGATCGACATCAACACTTGCTCTATTTTCTTTATATCACTCAATGATACATGGTGCCCGAATGTCGTTGAAGCGATATTTTGGTAGAACGAATCAGCATAGGATCTGTTCGCACATTGCACTGCATTTATTTTAACATTCTGCAATCATTTAAGAAAATATTATGATGGGTATCATTATATCTCACGTATTATACATGACGTCAGACAGTAACAAGTTTTACTATAATAAGTATACCCCACTTGACTTATGTTAGGTTAAAGTTTATAAGTACGTATTTCCAGGAACGATGGTCAGGAAACTACCCACCTATATGACTGAAATACTGTTTCAGGGAAAAGGCGTAAAATAAAACAAACAAACAAACGTTTTTTACAAAATTATTTTTTTGAATTCAGGCGTGGCGACCAATTTAATTTTGTAAATACGTACAAATAAATTTTAACCAGCTTAGCATTTTAAATTATTTTTGTACACTTTCTACATGTATCCGCCCTCTTTCGACATGCGACATTGATTGGCACAACGAAATACCTCAATCATGCCTTTCATCCATGTATCGTCGATATCGGCGACGTCTGATCTTTTATCGCCTTGTGCAGATAAGAATCTCTCTTCGCTGGCACACAGAAATTAAAATATTCAGATTGACCATGGTCAAGGGTAATATTAAATGTTTATAGTTTTGGTGTTTATAAGGTCATTGGGACTAGCACTCATAATGAAGGATTAATAGGTGACAATTAATGATATTGTGATCAATTTTAAAAGTTAAAGTTTTCAATTGAAGTTAAAATATTCAGACTGACTATGGTCAAAGATTATGTTCAAATCGATGTTTATAGTTATTATGTTTATAAGGACATTGGGACTCGCATTCATGATGAAGGATTTTGTTAAATATTTCAATTTAAACGTTCAGATTTAAAACTGGGATTAAAAACAAGATTGCATTTGTGAAATATGCTATGCCACCACATCATACAATACAACACTTAATAGTAGTGTAGGAACAGAAGAGGTTTTTTTGTTTCTATACAACTGAACATTGCCAAGATACAGTTGATTCTAGTGAATTTGGTGGTCAAGATCATATTTCAGATGGCCTAAATTTCTTCACTGTACATCAAAGGACAAGAAAAAAGGTCACATCATCAAAAGCTAGGTAAACTGATATCAAAGTTAAATTTTACATTAGAAATTGTGCACATGGTCTAAATTTCATAGCTGTACATCACAGAACATGAAAAGAGGTCACATGTCAAAATCTTATTCAGCCGATATATAAATTAGTTTTACATCTTAAACTGTGAAACGGTCCAAATTTCATGGCTGTACATCAAAGACAAGAAAGTAGGTGACTGTCCCCTTGGGAAGGAAAAAAGGTATGACCCAATGGTTAAATTCAAACACTCTTGATACAGGTCCACCAGACAATGTTTTATAACAAATATCTAAGCTCTAGCTCTCTCCTATTCAGAAAACATTTGTTTTAAGTTCTGTTTTTCCATATGTACATAATAAAAATAAATGACCCAATTTTGACATCAGGGGTATAATTTGAACAATCTTGGTAGAGGTCCCCTACGTAATGTTTTATGCAAAATATCTTATCTCTAGCCTAAGTTTGTCGATTCAGAGAAGAACATTTTTTAAAGCTTTTACTATATAAGGAAAACAATGACTCCACCGCGGTGGGGCTTATTTTGACACTAGAAGCAAAGTTTAAAAAACTTTGGTAGAAGACCTATAGATGATATCATATTCCAAAAATTCTTCGAACGAACGAACGAACACACACACACGCGTACGCGCACACGCACAGGTGAATTGCTATATGCCAACGCATCGCAGATGCTGCGGTGGCATAAAAACGTTCACCATCGATTACATATAATTTTTGTTTCTGAGAGAGAAAAGGTGAGTAGATAAATACGTTTGTTTTCACGACTACTTTCTGTTTGGTCGTATGTAGTGTTATGAAATAAATGACCTTGATATTTTTATCTAAACTAATAGCTGTTCTCTTGTGTATCGCATAAATGTAAACGAAAACCAATAGCCTGGAGAATAACGGCGGTAAATCATTTCATTCGATGTGCATAGCTGGTTAGTAGAAAGAGAGACTCTTATTTCTATTGTGGAAGTCGTCGGCATATATTAAGGCGTGCCGTTTACCCAGAAAGACGCAAAAATTACAAGAATACTTTAATGAATGATATTTTATTGTAACTTACCATATCGCGAAGTTTGTGTATTTCTTTTGTCCAGTCAATGCGCTGTTTGTTTAAGAAATAGTTATATTCGTGTGGTCTACAGTCTCCTATCATCACAAGTACTCTGTTTGAGTTACTTCGCCAGTCCATTTTACAGCGTGTGTAGTTCAACGAAAGCTCATATGCTTCATCCCAATTATTTGCATGACTTTTTTCATAATTTTTGCTTGTTCCTCTAGCATTTTGTACGAATTTGCACACGCGTTCTACATTGTCAGTAAGATTCTCGTGTTTTATGACATACGGATCAGTGTCATAATCGCCGTGAGCAATAACGCCAATCCTTATACCAGGAATATCTGATTTTAATTTTCGCATCATTTCCCTCATTCTATTGCGGACAGCGTCCAAGCAATGACTCATTGAACTCGTTGTGTCAAACGATAACACAATATCAATTAACTCCATGTTGCTCGCCATTTTTGTACCGATGTAATTTTGCCGCTCTTCCTCTCAGGTTATCATTTAACACTAATCAGTATTTAAACAAACCTTTGAACAAACGAACTTATAATCTTTTTACTTTACAATACATACAAATATTTTCAGAAAATAAATTAGTCGTGTTTATTGCTGTAAATACAAAAACTGCATTGTTAAAAATATCGGTTTTAAATTTTTGTACGTTTGTCGTTGAATGATCGAGTTTAATAAAAGTAAATAGCAAAGCATTTTCTGAAAATTTATCTTGAATAGAAATAATGAAATTATACCGGCACGTTAACCGAAAATAGATAATATTTGTGACACAACATGTTAAGAAAAAAAGGCTGCGTCATTAAATGTGCGTTTCTCCTTATATACAAGATGTCCGGAGCAGATATGCTAAACACATTTGTTAAATTCTATCGTGTTTCGTGTTTATAACATTAACACGTCATTAAAACTTAATGTTAAGTACAATTTGATAACAAAAACGTATATATAGTTTACAATAATTAAACAAATGTTGATTTAAAATGAATAGAAATGTTATTAAATTCAATTTTACATTTTTTGTAGCTATATGCATATGGAAAAGGAACACATTTTAGATAAAGTTGCATTACATTTAATTTCCTTCAATGGTTTAATTATAATCTACGCCACTGTCTGTAGAATAAATACTAGTTTAACTTTAACAAATATTTATAGCACGAAACTTGAATATGACACGTTACAATTATAATTATAATATAGATTAACTAGACATCTTTCGCATAAACACCAACCCATCGTTTAATTGCACCAAATATTGCACCAAATTAAAACAGTATATTGAAATGTCGACGTTAAAGTCATAGTCTATATGCCTTGACATAAAATGGTGAAAGTTTCAGTGAAATTAAAAAAACACAAAAGCAACATATAATTGGTGTATAACAAGGGGCATACCAATATAATGAACATAACAATTGATATTTGCAATATTCCAAAGACAAAAGTAAAAATAAATGTAATATAATCAATTTACAGACGTCACACATATCTGTTTTAATATTGCCTAATGTTTTGAAATACGACCTCAATAAAGTCAACGAGTTCACAATCTAGCATGTGAATGTGAAGATAATGATTTTCAGAAAACGGTTATGATTTTCAGAAAAAGGTCGATATTGGGTGGGTAAACAATATTGTTAAAGCGCTTTAATAATTCAAATCTATAGCTTGTGTTTGTGATAGTGTGTGTCTACAAATACATTACGATGTAAGGTAAAATGCATTTTTTTATATTTATTCTTTATGTTTTTCAAATGACTAAAGACATTTGTCATTTTTGTGTCGCCTCTACGGAGTAGTGGCGACATATAGGGATCACTTCTCCGTCGTCTGTCTGTCCGTCTGTCTGTCTGTCTGTCCGTCTGTCCGTCACAAAACTTGTTCGGACTACTCCTCATAAACTACTGGTGCAATTTCATCCAAACTTTACAGGAATGATCAGTACCAAGTCTAGTTGTGCATATTGTCAGCATTTTCCGGTTCAATGATTTTTGTCAGAGTTATGGCCCTTTAATAATTTTTATTTTTAAAGTTTGTCCGGACTACTTCTCTTATACCACTAATGTAATTTCAATGAAACTTTACAGGATTGATCTGTAGCTCAAGTCCTTGCGCATATTGCACGGGTTTTCCGGTTGAATGATTTTTGGCTGAGTTATGGCCCTTTGATAAAAACAGTGTTTTTTCTGTGTGTTGCCAGATACACAAAAGCTTGTCCGGACTACTCCTCATAAACTACTGGTGCAATTTCATCCAAACTTTACAGGAATGATCAGTACCAAGTCTAGTTGTGCATATTGTCAGAATTTTCCGGTTCAATGATTTTTGTCAGAGTTATGGCCCTTTAATAATTTTTATTTTTAAAGTTTGTCCGGACTACTTCTCTTATACGACTAATGCAATTTCAATGAAACTTTACAGGATTGATCTGTAGCCTAAGTCCTTGCGCATATTGCACGTGTTTACCGGTTGAATGATTTTTGGCCGAGTTATGGCCCTTTGATAAAAAGGTGTTTTTTTCTGTGTGTTGCCAGATACACAAAAGCTTGTCCCCACTACTCCTCATAAACTACTGGTGCAATTTCATCCAAACTTTACAGGAATGATCAGTACCAAGTCTAGTTGTGCACTGTCCGTCTGTCTGTCCGTCTGTCACAAAACTTGTCCCAACATGAAATTGGCCATCATGAGGCGACACATGTGAATATTGATTGCTCTTGTTTGTAAAAATGGCAGAACAAATTAGGTTAACCAAGGTTAAATGATGTATGCATACCGTATAACTGGTTATTTCTGCGAATAGCTAATTTCTACGATATTTTGCGGGTCCCTTTTGGCCGCAAAAAATAAATTTGCAAATATTTCGTAGTTTAATATGTAATTTATCCCGTTTTCGCCTCAGTTTGCCTGTTAAATTAATCAATACACACACACCGTTGGTAACCTCTCGCTTTAGTGAATATCGAATGTTTATAACACGTTATCCGTGTAGTCAATTTAAAGCTACATTAAATAAATATTTTAAAAATATTTTGCCATCGGCCTAAAAATCAAGCATTCTACAGTTTCATTAACATGTTTAACAGTATTGTTGTAAATCTCATCAAATATTGTTCATAAATTAGGATTTTAAAAGGAAAACCCCACGGTAACACTAAAGTTCGTATACGAATTTTAATATGCAAATGAAGCCTATTTTGAGTTCGTGTATGCGCTACGTCACAGTTTAATAGTTCCTATCCGGAACACAGAAAATATGATATTTTCTTGTGCAAACACACTTTTACCGTTTAAGCTTCACGGTGCACTAAGCCTGGGGTTCAGAAAAAGTAATCGTTTCGTAAATAGATTAAATTTGTATGAAAACATCCGTTACAATGCGGGAAATATACCGTTAAATTAGGACTACTACTTATAGTCATATTTGTTGATTCAATATTGATGTACGGATGATCCGAAGGCGAAGTTTCTCATGCAAACAGAAATTGTACTTCCCATTTCGCCACAATGAGGTTACCCTTTTTTATGCCTTTAAAACTCATTTTAGTTGTCTGGATACTAAAATAAGACCTGCTGTCGATATGAAACCCAATTTATTAATGAAATGTCGCTATTCAGTTTTTTATTAAATGTATTAAATGTAGCTTTAACACAAACGATTTTACGTGTAAGTTATCGTGTAATAAGTTTAGCAAGTTTGTGTTTGTAGGCTGTATACATGCTAAGTTGATTATCATTTTTTAACTTGTATTTTTAAATGTGCTATATGGATATATATATTATATTATTAAATTATTCGAAATGCATACTTTTTAAAATTGATATTATACCTTTCTTTTTAAGGAACCCGCTCCCAAAACTTTAACAGAAAAACGCAGAAATTAAATCTTAAAAACGTTTTTGATGAAAAACGCAGAAATAAAATTCGAAAAAATCCATTTTCAGTCCCAAAACGCAAAAATTTGCACCCGCAGAAATAACCAGTTATACTGTAATTTATTTTCGAAATTTATATCAGTATTTATATTGATAAATTAAGTTATTAGCCTCATGAAATGCAAATAAACAATCAAACACTTAGAAGTCAGTTTTTCCAAAAGCGTAAAAGAACGTTATTGCGAAACTGACACCCTTCAGATTCCATAGATTCAATAATTTTTTTATACATATGTTATAATAGGATTCAACGAGATCGTGATCGGGGCTATATACAAATTTTGGACACCGCTATGCCCATTGAAAAACGTGTATTCGTTCGAACAAACACATACTGTACATGTATTACTGAGCAGGTGTGTGTCATGTAATTTATCCTGAGGAACTAAATAACGATTGAATGAGGTTGAAAGACCACGTTAACGTTAAGGTTCCTTTGGCACTGACTATAACTGATTGTTGATGATCTTTATGGATTATGGTTAGTATTTCCGCATTGGGGTTGATTGTTGATAAACATAATGACGTATGCGACCGGGCGCATGTACGAGCAGCGAAGTGGGGTGCTTCCGCAGAAAATTTAGAAAATGAAGTTGTGAAATGGCGCATTATTGCGGGAAATATGTTTCTGTTGGATTCCGACGTTCGAATATTTTTCATAAAAAATTGAAACTATCTTTACCATTAAGCATTAGAACCATATTCACTCAGGGTCAGTGTTGTTCCTATCTAAAAAAATAATATTATTTTTATCAATATTACACCAACCGTCTGATTAAAAAAACACGTAATGATCGTAAAAATACCACGTCAAGGTCATATAAATTCATAAGAACAGAGGTTGGTCTACTGTTTTTGCCATTATGTAATAAAAGAACATCAAAACACAAGACTATCTGATTTGTACGAGTTTAGGTCAGATTGCAAACAAGAGTGTTGTTTCAAAGGCAAAAATAAAAACACTTTTCCTGTCGTCATATTATAAACCCATAGAATAAAGGAACCAATGTAATAGCATCTGAATATGATTTTTCTAATATCATAATCCCTTTCCCTGTCGTCATCATAATATCACCAGAAAAAATGGTGGCCAATCATTGGTTTTTATCCCAATTAGACAGTACGGTTACAAGATGGCACTTCATTTAATATATGGATTTAATAAAGAGGTTTTGGACCTTGTAAAATGAAAATGAGACTTTACAAATATTATATCTAGTCTCATTATTCGCATTTTCTATATAACATTAATAAGAAGTCATATTACATCACATTGAAGTTATGTTTTACACTAGTGATTAACTTCTCCATACACACACAGTAGAAAATGGGACAAAGAAATTAGAAACTAGGGCAAAGAATATTAAAATATTAATTTACTATTACATCCATATAATGTACTTGCAATGATAAGACATTTATAAAATGAATGAATTTTACTTTACAATGTAAGAATAAGTCATTAACATGAATTGATTTTAATTTACAAGCAATATTAAGTTATGGAAATGAATAAAATTTAAACTTATTAATAAATACCCTTCGATAAACTTACACGAATATAATATTCTGTTTCTCACATACCCAAAATAAAAACTGTTTAATGTGATAAACAATCTTTTAAATCATCTATAAGCTTACTTTAAATAATAGATTATTGATCAATATATTTTATGTTTGTACGTTAATATAGTCAGACTAAAATAGACCAGAAATGGAAATTTTAATAATGATAAAATTGAACATTTAGACAAAACAGTTTGTTTTTTCTCAAACCTTTACATGTTCACAACTAGCATACATTTATGTATGCATGAATTTGGAAATTTTGCAACTATAATATAATAGTATTGACAAATCTCAAACGAGGAAAATACGATAATCACTTTTAATAATCCGAATACGAGTAAACAGCATATTTCAATTATTGATAATGTGGGTTAGAAATATGCATTTCAATCCAAATATCATTTATAGTTAAAGCTTAATAGAAGGATCGCAAAATTGTAATTGAATGAACATTATTTCAAAAGGAAATACGTATGGCAGATTAATTTGAAATTAACATGGTTGTTTGGACATTAAAGTTTAACAGTTTAACAATGTCAGGGATTTGTAATGAGAAGGGAATATTTATCAAAGCTGACAATATATGCTATTTTTAATTCTTTGCAAAAGAAAATTTTGTAATACTTCTTTGTGTTTATACTTTGAAGATTATCATACATCGGCAGAAATGAACATTGTTGACAACAGTAAGATAATACCCGTTAAGCTATGGTAGATCCAAATCAGCCTTCTGTGCCGTTTGCCTACTCGTCGGTCGTCGAAAAAAAAGCAGCACATCTGAACAGGCGTGTAACAGCTTTGACACCTCAGAAAACGTCTCGTTCAATTTCAGTGCAGGCGCCATTATCAACCACATCATTGTATCGAACCCTTTTGCGATCCTGTTGCATTGCACAAGATTTTACAAGACGCATGTACGGTTCTGTTGTGATGCTTACGTTTGTTAAGCGTTTATCTCGTCGTTCTTATTTCTTAAACGCCATTTTACCGCGACTCTGTTGTGAAAGGGGCATTAGCTACTCATGTTGTTTTCATTATGACATTTTTCAGGGTATAAAAGCTCAGTAATGGAAACGGGAGAGGCAATCGATCCTATTCGTAAGTATATAATTCTTATTTGCTCAATTATTGACATAAAATTTCCGAATGGACAAGCATACTTATGAGGTCCCTGCAAAAGGACACGCACATAAGGTCCTTGCAAGACAGGCAATGTTGAGTTTATGTCACGGGAAAAAAAGAGAAAAAAGAACATCAACAACAACATAACACAATTGTCATTGAACAGATGGTGTCAATTTCTTTCGATATGTTTGGATTGTTCCTTGCACAGAAAGAATGGTAGTTAAGCATGATAATTAAAAAAAACAAAGTACAAGCACTAATAAATCTTGAAATATGTATTCAAGATGATATTATTATGTTGAATCCATGTTGTTAAATGTTTGTGATGAATTTTATGTTATGTAATGAAAGGGAATATCAGATATCAGATGTCTTAATCAATAGAAAGACGCATTGATTTTAAACATTTTTGTTGTGTGTGTGTTTGTGTTTGATATTCTTCCTGTTTATATTTAAGCGAGGACGTCATATACTATTTAGGTGAACATGTATGTATGAAGATCACAATATTTTCATAAGATGGTACATAAGTAATTGCCGAACATGATAGATAATTGCGTTTGTGCCTTATTTGGAACATATATGATAATCAGTCTTACGGAATGAACTTTTTTTTTCAAATTCAGGTGTTAAACTGCCTTTGTCATTGCGGATAGATGATGGGGTGATTACAGACATAGGAATAAAAGATGTTGCAAGAGATCTTAGAACCTGTATTGAACACCTTAAAAATTGCCTTAAACAAGTCTTTTCGTTTATTGCCGTCGTAGATGTTAAGTTCAAGAATGGTACAGTGTATTTTAAATTTGATGTTAGAGACGAACAGCAACTTGAGGCCATGTATGAATGTCTGGGGAAAGAGAAAAACGCATTTTCCGAATGGTTGTCTGGCTTTTTCATAACAAGATCAATGGAACTAGTAGCTGGACTCGGTTTGCACACTAAAATATACTGCAATATCTCAATGCCAGAGACTGTCTATTTAAGATGTAGATTACAATTCTGTGAAAAAGAAGAACAGAAAAGGTAAGCTTATTATATTTATATTCAAATTAGTGTTTTCCAACAATTAGTTATTTTAATATCGCTTAATATCGCTTTCATATTAAAAGCTTTTTATAATATATTTTTCTTTCTCTTCTAGATGTCAATGCCTGAACAAATATAATGTATATAAAATATTTCACATTTTCAGAAATATAAATGACATTGAAAGTCAAAAACCCGATGAGACTAAAACTGTAAGTAATTTGCTACTATTTTGAACTATATGACTTGTGCTGCCTACTATTCTTTATTCTATTGCCTCCACGAACATACCCAATTAAACCGAGATTGCAACATTTCGAAGTTCCTTTTTGGAAATTGTTTTATTCAAACCATATTATTAAGTGTTTTTTTTTTCTTTAAAAGGAAAGCATCTTTTGACATGACTTGTTATAATCTACGTAACATATCAAACTATCCCTAATTTAAACTGATTTAAATAGCCTATAGCAATCAATTTTGACACGTTTAAAAAAGCATAAAAATCATTCTGGAAACAGTAAATTAATAATTATCTACTACACAAAGTTTTTAATCTCCAACGTTTTGAGGGGTTAAACTCCTCTTTATCAAGGAGTTTCTGTTTATTTTTATAAATCATATTTGTATATTCTTATCTTACACCATGTTATGTATACAGGAAAATCCTATATTTTCCTGTATACATAACATATAATAAAAATGATATAATCCACATCTTAATAAATTATATCAGTTGAGGACAGTTGGAAGTCAGTGACGCAATTTCAAATAAATTACGTTTACGATCAGTTTTGGCTTTTAATTGGATAGTTTTGCATGTCGGGTACATTCAATCTCGGCTGTCCAACTTTAATTGCATTTGTTTGTAGACTGTCGTTACCGTGAGGAAAACGGTGGAACAAATTGAAAAGTCATCATCATTGTTTACCGAATTGATATCGACAGATAATATGGCTTCTTCAGGCACAATGAGTGACAACTGTACTGAACAAAGGTCGCCTGGTGCATATCCGTACGATTCAAAAGAGTCTCCATCTTCAACAAATGTAAGATTTTACATTAATTTCATAGGAAATAAACCTTTGTCTGTTTTATATTCTGCTAGTACTTACTTTAGTCTTAAAACAATGTAGCAAATGTCAAGTAATAACAGTAAGAGTGATTTACCTGCATGTAATGAATTGCAAATATGTAGAATATTCCTTAAGCGTTGATCATTATCATTCTATTCATAAAAAGCGTTCATGCATTTTCCTTCACTAATTCATAGCCGTTGATAAGAAGAAAGAGCGTTGGCATTTTCTTAAGAAATATAATTGAAATGATTTATTGGGTAATTCTTTATAGAGTGACCCTTTTTTAAGAATAATGTCAAAGCTATCGCTTACGAAAGACAAGTAGGGACAATTCAACATCATACGTTATCATATTTAATTAAATGAATTCACATGAAAGTGCTATCGCTTACGAAATACTTTCAAGGCAAATTCAACTTCACAAGTTCTCAATTTCAAAATCATCTATTCACAATTTCTGTCCATTAGTTTCATTGGTTCGCTATGTCAATGAAAACTTTTATGGACTTATGCACTTTTTAACGAACGGTATTACTTTTTCTTGTTAATTTTTTTTTAACAAAGAGATTAAAAAAATATTATGAGTTGAATAAAGAAAAAAGAAAACAATAGAATAATCATGATCATCAAGTGTTTGAGAGACACTACCGGGTATGTAAAATGTCTTTTTACAACTATCACAAAAAAAATGTTTCGATGCTTTTAGATTTATAACATTTGTCCGCAACATGTTTATTAAAGGGGCAACATTCGCTGCCGCGGCAGCGAGTATTGGTGGGTGTGACTAATCAGTGATGTAAAACTGTCTGTTATAAACCCTGAACTATAAATAGCATGCAGTGTTGCAGAGAGAATGTAAACAAAAACAGCCAATTGTAATGATTTTACACAGGAGAGGTTTAATGGATGTTTTATGTTTTATATATTAAAGACATTATCAAGTCATCATGTCCAGATATTATTTTTGAAGTCAGTTGTTTTTCTTCTTTTTTTCACTGGAATGCTGTATGTGTCCTTCATCAAGTCATACAATTATATCCAAACCTTACATGGGGCATTTCTTTTAGGAACAATCTGCTAAAAATATTTTTGACAGGAATTTAAAATATTTTTAAACTGTTAATGTATAACATTTTTATGCATATGCAACATTTAGTTTAATTAACATTTGTGAAATGTAATTTTTGACTACAAGATATTAACAACAAAATATTGTCTACCTGGAAGTTACTTTTTCTGTTTTCATGAAGTTTAAACCATTCAAATACAAATTAAATCAGTACTTTGAAATTTAAAAAAAATCATTGATTGATGGATTATTGTAAATTTGTTGGATTTGATAAAGCATGTCAGTAAAAGTTATTGTTTTTTTCTTATCATGTATTCAGCATTCAAATGTGTCGTCTGCTGAAAATCTCCCTCCCTGAAATATACATCGTCTGCTACAAATCTCTCTCCCTGAAAAAAACACTGCCACATGCTTCTGTTTACCTCTGAAGGTTCATGACCTGTAATGATCACATGGCTCCTCCCAGGAAATTCAAATTTCAAATTTGACAGCCAGTATTTTTTTCCAGAAATACACTTAACAAAGTTATATTTTGAATAATTTTGGTCAATCTTTATCAAAAATATCTATGCCTACAAACATGCCAAGTGTTGTTTTAATGCATTTGGTAATTAATCTTAAATCTTTGAAAAAGGGTCCCTGAAGTGAAGCATGCATAAAATTAATAAGAAACCTGCCCTAGCCCCATCTACTGGCTTTTATAGTCCAGTTGGGCCTTTAAGATCTATATTGAGACAATTATATGTGCCGCAGATTTCTCTGTGAAATACGGACCCCAAACTTGTCACCAGTTATGCCCTTAAAAAACTAATTTCGGTTATTTACCTCTAGTGTCACGGAGTATATATACTGACTGGAAACAACAATAATGTTTTTTTGTTGGTTATAAAATGATAAAAAAATAAATAAAAGAAACATACAATAATATACCATATATTAAAAGCGTAAAAAATAATCAAAGTGCTAGGCTTCCAAATACTTTTCTTCTTTTTTATAACATTTCTTTACATTTATAATATAAATACAAAACATCTTTTGTTCATTATTTGTGCAAAACTGATAATTTTTCTTTTACAAAGTGATGAAACATGCTAGAAATCTATGCTCTGCAACCTGTAGGTTGGCGGAAAATAATTTTAAAACATGTATACAATATAAATTTGTATACCTGAAACTGTGCGAAACCTACCTACTAGGTACACCAATTTTTGAACATCAGTGAAATGATGTTTTGAACAATTGCAGGATTCTTCCATTATGATACATTCCAAATAACTATGATATTGGATTTGTAACTTTACAAAAGAATAAATACAAGAAAAATAAGTTTTTCTATCTATGTGACCCCTTGAGCAGGGCCAAATTGACCCTTGAGCATGACTTATATAATTTTTGTAGATGTCAACAAGGCATGCTTAATGAAAAATATGCTAAGTTTTAACATAAATATAATATTTCTGGGCGTATGGAAATGTGCTTTGTAAACCTCCCTTAATTTAAAGCTTTTGAAATTCAAAAATGCAGTGGTAGTCATGGGCTAAACTTTCTGCAACTTATTACATTGTTTGTTATTCCTTCCTTGGAACATACATTTTGTTTAAATGTGTAATAAAACAGGCACAGCCACTTTACTTTAGCCCTTCAACCCATATCAGTCTTGCTATTAGGGAAAGACTACCCACAATTTGGCAAAACACAGAGGTAGCATTGTAAATTAACAACTCCCAGTATGGTACTTCAGACATGTTCAAAGTTTCGATAGTTGCCTTAAAAATGACATTTAATATGCATGTCGCAGCTCAAACGAAACAAAGGGGCTCGTTGACTCTGCTGTGTGTTCTGGACCTGAGGTAGAGGGGTCTGTAAAAAGACAAATATGTGCTACTCAAAAATATATATTGTTCACTCAAACAAAACCGTGGCCGGCGCCAACAATTTCTCAATTCAAATGCAAAATATGAAAATCACAAAAATCGGAGAATGGCAAAAATATATATGAATAATAATAGCATCATCTGCAAAAGTCTATTTACCTGTAAAAAGACAAGTATGTGCTACTCAAAATATTTATTGTTCACTTCAACAAACCTGTGGCCTGCGCCAACAATTTCTCAATTCAATTGCGCATGCGTTGTGCAGGTTAGCGGGGAAATTGAAATATTAGCGAGAAAAAATAATCAAAGAGATTGAAAAAGTTATAAAGTACTATTATGTATAGGTAACGGCTATTGGATATGAGATATGAGCTATGAGTGTATTATTTAAAGAAATAACTACGGAAAACAATAAGGGACATGGACAATGACATTTATATATACAAAGACCTTGCACAACATAACAAAAAAATAGAGCATTTTAAAAAGGGCACTGTTAGTTGACCCTGTGACTCCCCCCCTATAGAGAAAGTCGTCCCCCATTTTTCAAGATAACCAAAATCACTTAGAAATAATAACCCCAAGGTTCTTTTCTTATTGTCAAAAATTTTTCTCCCGTCATGTGTACAATATAGACTGCCAATCCTACTGTAGTAAAATTATCTACATAAAAACTAAAATTGTCAAAGTTTTTATGTAAAATCAAGAGCAGGAAAAATACATGAGACCGGCCCCATATGCCCTATAAAAATGTAATAAATCATCTATTAAGAAATTTAAAAAGATATAAGCATTTTTCAAATTATTACGTGGAAAATCTGTAGGTTTTTATTTAAGGCCCAAAAATGAAACAATGTTTTTGGTGTTCTAAAAATTTGTTAAAATAAACCCCAAAATTAAAATTTGTAATGAGGTAAATTGTGCTTTAAATTATGTCCCCTTTTAAAAACCTAACCTTTTGAAAAACTCAAAAAAATTTAAAAAAAAAAGTTTTTTAAAAAGTTGATGTTCCCAAAATGGGGGTTTTTTTTCTAGCACACGGTCTGGAAAAAGGTATGCAAATGATAAAAAGTGGGGTTTGGGTTTTTTGGGGTGCTTTTTCAACAAAAAAGGGGGGAAAATTTTAACTACAATGATAATACGAATCCCTAAGCCACACGGAATTGAAAAGTTGCGGTGGTTTTTTGTGTTGTTTCAAGTTGTTCTTGGTCTGGTAACAAAAAAAAGAAGGTCAGATTAAAAGTGTTTTGAGAGGAACCCCGAGAAAAGGGGGAAAGAAAATTTTGTGAAAGGTTGGGATTTTTCCCCTTCGCTCCTTTCACAAGGAATACGTGATAGGATTCGGTACTTCACCCCAATTTTCCATCTCTTCCCCCTTTTCAGAGCTTTTGCTTTCCCCTTAAAAACCAAAGTTCCTATAAGACCCCATTTTGTTCGATTTTGGGTCCCCCACCGAATTATATGTTTTTTATGTCTCGGGGGTTTTCGCAAATCTCTTCGGTGGCAAATTTTTTAAAAATACGAAATAGTTAGAAAGTTTTGCTTGGGGTGTATAGGCTGGTTAAGGAGGCGTCGATGGGAGCGTGGATGCCGACCCAAATTAGAAGTGGGGGTGTGCCCCTCTTTATGTCGGTAATTATAGGTATGCACTTACAGGATATGTGTTTATTTTTGCTTCTGTAAGTTTTCGGGTACTAACATGTTCAATAACGTCTGATTAAAGCGTTCTGGCATGCCAATGTCTTTGGGATGATATAAAGTGGTTCGTGATTTCTCAACATTGGCCAGGTTTTACAGTTCATTGATAACGGCAGATTCAAAATTACGACCTTCATCACTGTGTAAGCGGCTCAGAAAACCGTAATGGCAAATAAATTGTTCAAATAAAATCTTGGACGTTGTATGGGCTGTCTGGTTTTTAGTGGAGATAGCTTGAGCATAACGCGTAAAATGATCAATGATGACCAATATATGCTCAAAGCTACTCGCACACATTTTCAAGGACAGAGAATCCATACAAACAAGCTTAAGTGGAAACATGGATTCAACAGAGACAAGAGATGCGGCCTTACCAACAGGGTTTTACGTCGAATGCATCTAGCACAATTTCGTATACGCTATTCAACGTAACGCTTATAAACCAGTCCAGGAAAATATGGACTTGATAAATAATAAGGTCCGATCTCTTACCTGGTGACCTGCCTCATCATGTTATCCTAAAAAATATAATATCATGAAAAACAATGGGTACAACCTACATTACCGGACACATTAAATTTCCTGTACAAAATATTATCTTTGAGAAAGAGAGTACCCTTTTCACGTAGATACTATCTGACTGGATATGTTTCAAGACAACTCTGACGACTTGTAAGTTTGTGACCAGCTTTCACAATACAAATAACTCTAGAAATATATTTGGCTTGCTCGAGTTTCCAATCAATATCACTGACCGTCAACATTCTGATATAAGACAGCCCCAAGACCAAGACAATTTGCATCAATATACAAAATAAATGGTTTGGAGTAATCTGCGTAAGTCAATATAGGAGTGTAAGTTAAGCTTTCAATAAGAGTTTTAAAAGCGTTCTTTTGTTCCTAACCCCATTTCCAAGGAGCAGCCTGCTTTCTGTACCTACCTTTCTTATTAGTAGGATGGCAAACAAGTTAGTCATGTAAAGATTTTGCTATCAGTGAATAGCCTTTCACAAAACGGCGGTAATAACCTGCAAAACCCAAAAATGAACGAACTTCTCTGATAGGTGTAGGTACTGTCTATTTCTGTAGAACACTTATCTTGTCTGGATCAGTTCTAACGCCATTTGCATCAACCACATGGCCTAAAAACTTTACTTCAAGCTGAAAGAACTCGCATTAAGGACGGTAACTTGCACTTTCCAGTACCGTCCATGAACAGGCTCAATTAAACCGAGCCTGCAACATTTTCAATTTTGCCGTGTTGGGCTTTCTTTAGGGATTCTGTATTTATCTATTTTATGATCACATCCGTGTTATTTGTGCCGTGTGGCGGCTGTAAAAAGTCTCTTTCCGTACATTTAATCAATGAGGTTATATTTTCGATCCTTGAAGATCGTTCAGCACGACATTATTGTTGTGCTTGTGGTATTTTTAGTTTCAACTTTTCGGCATTTTCTAGTTGGGTGGTTCCAATATTCCTACTTGAATAATGTTGAATCACCCTTAGGATATGTTGCCTGCTTTTTAATTTTGTCTTTTGACGTCTTATCTGTGATACGCAGGCTTCATAACCTCTGATCCCCTTTCAAAATTCCATTTTCTTTAGTTCCGCCCATTGTTTTCTCGTTTAGGGCACACGCATTTTATTACTTGGGGACCATACGCCGCTTTTCATGGAATGGCACGGAAGTGTCACATTGAAGGTTCCATGATAACCGCCATATGAACACATCTGCGGATGTTTCTAAATTCAAAATTTTACTAATTCATGTTTAAATGTTGAATTCTGCTTAAGCCGGTGCTAGGGGGCGTGGACGGTAACTTGCACTTTCCAGTACCGTCCATGAACAGGTTCAATCAAACCGAGCCTGCAACATTTTCAATTTTGCCGTGTTGGACTTTCTTTAGGGATTCTGTATTTATCTATTTTATGATCACATCAGTGTTATTTGTGCCGTGTGGCGGCTGTAAAAAGTCTCCCCGTACATTTAATCAATGATGTTATATTTTCGATCCTTGAAGATCGTTCAGCACGACATTATTGTTGTGCTTGTGGTATTTTTAGTTTCAACTTTTCGGCATTTTCTAGTTGGGTGGTTCCAATATTCCTACTTGAATAATGTTGAATCACCCTTAGGATATGTTGCCTGCTTTTTAATTTTGTCTTTTGACGTCTTATCTGTGATACGCAGGCTTCATAACCTCTGATCCTCTTTCAAAATTCCAT
Organism: Ruditapes philippinarum; assembly: GCF_026571515.1. Taxonomy (NCBI): domain Eukaryota; kingdom Metazoa; phylum Mollusca; class Bivalvia; order Venerida; family Veneridae; genus Ruditapes; species Ruditapes philippinarum. The sequence continues at coordinate 40,764 of NW_026861330.1, forward strand.
TTTATTTAGTTCCGCCCATTGTTTTCCCGTTTAGGGCACACGCATTTTATTTCTTGGGGACCATACGCCGCTTTTCATGGAATGGCACGGAAGTGTCACATTGAAGGTTCCATGATAACCGCCGTATGAACACATCTGCGGATGTTTCTAAATTCAAAATTTTACTAATTCATGTTTAAATGTTGAATTCTGCTTAAGCCGGTGCTAGGGGGCGTGGACGGTAACTTGCACTTTCCAGTACCGTCCATGAACAGGCTCAATCAAACCGAGCCTGCAACATTTATTAATTTTGCCGTGTTGGGCTTTCTTTAGGGATTCTGTATTTATCTATTTTAAGAACATTTAAGTTTCAACCCATACTGTTCCAATTTATAACACACTGCTGCAAGTCTCTCAAAATGCTATTGAACGGTGTCACTAAAGTTAATAACGTCATTTAAAAAGTTAACATTCTTTAAGGTGCAGTTCGCACATACAGCGCTCCATTAACCGTTTGTTAAACCGAAAGCCATTCGTTCGCACTCAAAAAAACCCAAGAGGACCAACAGTGAAAGCTGTTTTTGGTTTGTCTGATTCCCTTAAAGGAACCTGCCAGTGCCCTGAGTGAAGATCATGTTTTGAGAAGAACATCGAACCAGCAAGACAGTCAATGGTTTCATATATGCGGGGAAGTGCATAGGCATCCTTCACGGTGTTGTTATTCAATCGGTGGAAGTCGATGCAAAACCGAAGGGACCCATCCTTCTTTCTGACCAAAACCACGTTTGAAGAAAATGGACCGTGTGAGTGCCTAATAGCACCAGCTTTCAGTATGTCTTGAATATGCTTTCTAATCTCTTCAAACATACTAGGTGGAACGAAGAACCTCTACCTGCTTTAAACTATAAAGAACTGAATTCGGGTAAATAACCACTGGCCTTGTTGACAAGTTGCAAATCCTAACTGGGATTCTAGAAAAAGCTTTACCTCGGCGAACACTGACAACCATTGGGCATATATTCAAGAGGCTAGAGGAAGAATCAAATGTCTCAGTTACACCAACAGTCATGTCATCAACATCTTTAACCCTCCCAGTGACGGTATGTGTCTGGTATGGCTGAATTTTTATAGGTCTATGATTATAAGCTTTCACTGGTACATAGTGAATACAAGAGATACTAGAGAAAGCTTTTTGCCAACAAGAAGGGATTTCTTTACCTGAACTAATAGTCTGAAAGTGTCTGATGATATTAGTACCAACAATAACCGGAACTGTGGAAAGGTAATCCGTATATCACCGTAGGGAACGTGTTACAGTATCGCGTTTTTCGGTTACAGTATAGAATTTTAAAGATGGAGGATTATTTATGGGAAAAGAGGTAGGTGACTTTTATTCAGGTCCATACTACCAGTAGTTTAGTTTCTTAAAGATGTTTATGTGCTTTGCTTGTAAGGAACAGAATCCGGTATCTAGTCATATATTTCTTCAGACCCTGCACCGCAGATTTATCTCTATATTGTCTCATAAATGTGCAGATTTGACGGTTTAAAATTTGAATCGAGAGACCAACGCATTTCTCTCCCATTCCGACATTTTTTAAGCATGCCTAGATAAAGTAAATCTACAATACGTTAGTCCTTTGTGTTTAGAAACGTTTATAAAAGTAAATGACCAGTTGAACCTATTTTCCTGTTGGTAAAATGCGTTTGAAAAAATAAACAATGTTACAGTATAGAGCGAGGTTAATTTTGGAGGGTTACAGCATAGACCTAGCGACTTTGATCCAATTTTGTTACAGTTTATACCCAGATTTCGGTTACAGTTTAGATACTTGCCAAATTTCAAACAAAGTTCGTTATGAAATGACTCATACCTTTCTATTTAATACATTCTTGAAAGGTTGTATTACTTTTTTTCTTCAGCAGAAAAGTTATAGTTTGCTATTTTTCTTACTTTAAGTTTCAGATTGAGACTTTTTGCAGAATAAGTAATGTCCTAAGTAAGGACTGTTTTCTCGACAACAATTAACAGGAACTTTTATCGAATTGTATTGAGAGAAGAAAGATTATTGCTTGATTTTGTTACACATTATAATAATGCCTATTAGTAATAAAATAGAGAAAAAAAAATCCTTAACAGAAGTCCAACACGGAAAATATGAAAATGTTGCAGGCTCAGTTTGATTAACCATGTTCATGGACGGTAGTGGTTACTGCAAGCTAACGCCCACGCCTCCTAGCACCGGCGTCAGCAGAATTCACATTAAACATGAACTGGTACACTTTAGATTTTTTAACATCTGTGGATGGGTTCATATGGCGGTTATCATGGAACCTTCAATGTGACACGTTATTGCCATTCTATGAAAAGCGGCATATTACAACCAGGTTAAAAATTGCGTGTGCCCTAAACGAGAATACAATGAGTGAAACTAAATAAAATGAAATTTTGAGAGGGGATCGGAGGTTATGAAGCCTGCATACCATAGATAAGCTGCCAAAAGACACAATTAACAAGCAGGCAATACCCTAAGAATGATTAAACAGTATTTAAGTGAGCAATACTGCAACCTTAAATTTTATTTTAAGTTGGAATTTCCATCTACCATAATGTATTTTGTAAGTATTTAAAAGGGTTTGTTACGTTTGGCTTTCTTGGATTTTAAGTTTCAACGACACTGAGGTCATGTGAAAACATTCCTGCTTTAGTGTAAAGAAAGACCCCAGATACCCTTTGTGAAACATTTCAGACACGAGCGGGCACCTGACTAGAACCACCGACCTTCCGTAAATTAGCTTGATAGATTCCTCACATACAAAGAATCCAAAGTCATGATTGGATTTCAACTACAGCAGTAAATGAAAGATGATTTGAAGTCGACGGCCTTATCCCGACTCTGCCACTATTATGTACCTCAATCAGGCTCACTAGAGAAGATATTGTAATTGTCTGACCCTCATTTATTCTCTATAATTTTCAATATTATTTTCTTTTTCAGAAACATGAAAACTGCTATACAGGATGTCTGAAATAAAAAAACGACTTTTAATTGAATAATGACAAAATAATCGTAACTTCAACAAAGAAGCATTCGAAATGACGCCATGAATATGATTTGATTTGAATGCTTTTGGCTCGAGATGAGAAGGGTCTTTAAACATTGCCTTTTTCAAAATCTATGTTTTGGGTTTTCGTATCCCCGATTGCAACCGAAACTATTTGAACAACTTAATTGGTAGAAAGTCATGTAAATTTCATCACATTTAGTCAAGTACAATGTAGTTACTGAGCGGATGAGATTGCAGATACATGTGTATGACAGACGGACGAATAGCCATCGGGCCAATAAGCTCACTGAGATGTAATATTCATACATTTTACCTAGCATACCCGGTATATAGAAACTATCGAAGTCTAAACTGTAACCGAAATCTGGGTATAAACTGTAACAAAATCGGATAAAAAACGCTAGGTCTATGCTGTAACCCTGCACAAATCACCTCGCTCTATATTGTAACATTGTTTATTTTTTCAAACGCATTTAACGAACAGGAAAATAAGTTCAACTGGTCATTTACTGTTATAAACGTTTTCTAACATAAAGGACTAACGTTTTGCAGATTTACCTTTTCTAGGCATGCATAAATAATGTCGAAATTGGAGAAAAATGCGTTGGTCTCTCGATTCAAATTTTCAAACTGTCAAATCTGCATATTTATGAGACAATATAGAGATAAATCTGCGGTGCAGAGTCTGAAGAAATATATGACTAGATACCGGATTCTGTTCCTTACAAGCAAAGCACAAAACCATCTTATAGAAACTAAACTACTTGTAGTATGGACCTGAAAAAAAATCACCTACCTATCCTCCCAACAAATAATCCTCCATCTTTAAAATTCTATACTGTAACCGAAAAACGCGATACTGTAACACGTTCCCTACGGTGTATATGGAACAATTAAAAAGGCACTATAATAGTACTACACTGCAAAGAAGGAACAGAAATGTAAGCAAACAGTAACCTATGTCAGGAACCTTCACATCATCCGCACCTGAGCTATCAAGAGCAAAATCTTTTAAACTACAAAGATTAGGGCAAGGAAATAATGATTTATAAAATGATTCACTGGCAGTAGTTATCATTGACCCAGTGTCCATCAAAGCTTGACGACGTTGATTACGAATAACAAACTCAGTTTGATTTGAATGGCCAACTAATGGTTTGATGGTAGAATTCTGGTCTTTTTGTCAGCAACTGAACTGGACTGGTTTCTACTACCATGATAACTAAAGCCACGACTACGACCAGACCAAACACTTCCATCTCTATTGTAACTGCCTCGATTATAACGACCTCTATTGTTATTACTACCCTTTTCCCTGGTACTGATACTACCACTGCTATCTGGTGTGGAACATTCACTAACGTTCTTCAACAGGGAAAGCTCCTCCTCTACAGCTTCAACCCTGGAATTCATTCGCTTCATCCGCAGTGAGTTTTTCAAGCTGTTGAATGATCTAATTTTCAACAACTGCATATTAGAAGAGCATGGGACCTCTGGAATAGATTTATGGTCAAATGCCTTGGAAAAAGAAACATATTGCAACATTGGGGTTTCAGGGGGCACAAGAAACAGAGTTATAGGTAGATGTGCGAGCCTAAAAATTTCTAAATTGAACGTATTTCCTTCCTGACATACTTATGACGAGTTGCATTCCTGAGATCATAATCACTAAGACCTGACCAGAGCCGATTCCTTAGCAGTTCCTGATCCAGACTCAGGATAGCATTTGTAATAAGTCTTTCTAAACGGAGACTATACTCAGCGACAGACTCGTTCTGACCTTGCTTGGCGCAAAAAAGAATGCTTCCTTCAACCGCTCTGATGCAGCAACATTACCATATATGGCTTCAAGCTCTGCAATGACATCTGTAATGGAGGCCCATTCACCCAAGTGTAATAAAACAGTATGTGCTCTGCCTTTAAAGCTATTACGAATGAACTCCTGAAGGATATGTCTTGGATACATACCACAACGTTATAAACAAGTCATACCTCCAAACCTCAAACTCACATTCTCCTTGTTTCCCTTCACCAGAAAACAAAGGTAATTTGGGAATCCGAGCATGTGTAACATATGAGTCAAGATAAGATGGATAAGTGGAAATATCATGAGAAGTTTGCTTAGGATGAGGAACATCAGCTTTGTCAAAAGTAATAAGTCTAGAGTTCAAGTCTCTAGTAGGAGTATCTGTCTCAACAGGTCTGCCCTCCAATTGTTCAACAGATATCCTATGGGAAGAAAGAGGGGTCACATTAAACCTCACAGACTTTCTAATCTGCTCAACAAAATACTGTATTTCCTCCTCTTTTATGTGAGACATTTCAATTGTATTATCTGCTTCATCGTAACTAAAAAAATCTTGCTTGATATGTCAAACTGCAATTCTGGACATTGGCACTTTCAGTACACCATACAAAAAAATGAAAATTGATGTATATATGTATCAACTCTGTGTAGATTAATTTATTTGTAATTATGTATTATACACAATCTGCAATATTGTTGTAAAATCACTGTATAATAAAATTTGTTTTAAAACAAATGTCTCTAATACCCCACCATACCTTATCAGGTATTTTAATATTAGGTATGAATTATGTATAAATCATGGCAGACAGCTATGTGTAAAACAAAACAAAATGTATGTATATGATGTATGATAGTATATTGGTACAAAATTATACAACCCTTGTGTTTCGGATTTATGTGTGTGTGAAATAATAAATTCAAGTAGTTAAGACAAACACAAAGACTCCAATAATTTGTACAGTTACATCTAAATTGTTTATTTACAAATTTGGAGAACTTGATTAATTTTAACTCACGTCATATACACGAAGAGTGTTAATAAACACTAGTGCTTGTTGGAAGTGTTTATAAATACAAACTGGCTTGCAGTCAACAAATTAAACTTAAACAATGAGTAGTTATTCTGCACTTATGTTCACTTCCTTGGAAATTTCATACAAGTACAAGGGACTTAATCATATACCGCCTCAGTGACTTCAATAAAACCAAGACAGATTATACTAAGGAAAGTTCTTCAATTACGCTGTTGATACTGTTGATCAATACCACTTACATCGACTGTGTAATTAGAGCTGAAGTATATAAACTAACCAAGAACTGTTGACAATAACCTCAGTGTACATCAATTTCAATCTGTTGACTGATGACAGTGTTTGGACTTATAATAGACCATGTCACACTTTAATCAATAGGAACATGTCTGAATTAATATGGACAAGTAGACAGGCTTATATGATATGAGGATGTACTTTAATTTAGTGTTAGTAAAAAGTCTGACCAACCACCTACAAAATTTTAACAGCTAGAAGATCATCTGTCAACCATGCATGACTATCCAACACCTTTAACAACACCTATTGCTTGAGTAGGTGGTCACTTGTCATACAACAGTCTGAAAAATTACAATAAGAAGAAGTAAAACTGGTTCAAATTATTACTACAAATTACAGGTACAAAAAATATTGATGTAACCAATGTCAAAATTATACATGTACATTTAGAAAAAAACAAACAACAAACTAAATGCTTATTATTTACATCAAAAATATCACTGTAACCGAACTAATTAAATTCGAAGAGTTATTATTTGAATATCAATTGTCACAAATCACTGAATACCACCGGTAATCGATCCATTTCTCTCCGTTGAAAACGAAAGTAAAACATTCCATCCATGGATATTAATAATTTTCCACGAACACTGTGTTATAATGACAAATGTCGATCCAGATCAATCCAAATAATATTTATATAGCAAGTATAGGTCTAGTTTTCACTCTTAAATTTGTAAAATAGATGTAAAACCACAGGCAATCGGTGCGTGGCTTGGAAAGTATACATGTACATAACCACGCCCACTTATTTTTATAAAAAAAAAATTTTCACTCATAAAATATTTTATTTTCACTCAAAATGTTTTCAAAATATCTTATTTTCAATAAAACAACAAAGGAAAGTTGTTTTTTTTTAAATTTCATCCATATATGCTATAAACATAGTCTAACTTATTTTGAGTGAAAAAAATTTATTAGAAAAAAAAATATTTATAAAAATAAGTGGGCGTGGTCATGTACATGTATAATATCCAAGCCACGCACCGATTGCCTGTGTGTAAAATCATTTGTTTACATTCTTCTCGATACATTGTTTACCAAAATTCCTGGAGGAAGCCATCTTACTCTAGATACGTCATACTGAATGTTTCACACCCAAACTACTTCGATATCGATTCACTCTTCGACCCAGGTCCCCCGTTTGTCGCAGCTCAAACGAAACAAAGGGACTCGGTGACTCTGCTGTGAAATCTGGGCCTGGGGTAGACGGGTATGCGCTACTCAAAATACTTATTGTGCACTCAAACATAACCGTTGCCTGTGCGAACAATTTCTCAATTCAAGTGCAAAATATGAAAGTCACAAAAATCGGAGAATGGCAAAATATACATGAATAATGATAGCATCATCTGCAAAAGTCTATTTACATGTAAAAAGACAAGTATGCGCTACTCAAAATATTTATTTTTCACTTCAACAAAACTGTGGTCTGCGCGAACAATTTCTCAATTCAAGTGCGCATGCGTTGTGCAAATTAGCAGGGAAATTGAAATATTAGCGAAAAAGGATAATCAAAGAGATTGAAAATGTTATAAAGTACTATTATGTATAGGTAACGGCTATTGGATATGAGATATGAGCTATGAGTGTATTATTTAAAGAAATAACTACGGAAAACAATCAGGGACATGGACAATAACATATAAATAGACAGAGACAAACATTGACACGAACATAACGAAAAAATACAGCACTTGGCAATACAGACAATGTATACTTGACCCTGTGACATGCATCATTTACAACTTACTGATATTTAGTGAATTTACGTGTTTCAAGTTACATCATTTTCAATTTACAAGATTGTCTTATTTCAAAATAATTTAACCATAGAAACCTTACTCGGCACTTATTATAATCTAAACAGAAAAAAATCAAAAGATATAATGTATGTAAAAATTACAACATCATAAAGTAATAAATTTTGGAAAACAGAGGGAGGTATCATATATATTTGGAGAAAACGTTTTGATAAATTCATACCCTTTAATCTCCCTTTATATACACTTATATAAGCATTTCAAATGAGTCAGTGTGACCCGAGGTATTCAGAAACTGTGCTCTGTACATCATCTCAGTAATATAAATATTTTTTCAAATAGATTTAATTTCCTACTATCGGTTTAAAGATACAGAGCGGACACAAAATTTTGACATTGATACAAAATTACTAAATGTGACCTTGACATTGGGAAGGTCAAACTTGTGCTCTGCACATCGTCTGTTTATGGTTTAAGACCGGACACGAAACCTGGTTAACAGTTTTGCCAAATAGTTTCAATTTCCTTCCACCGATTCAAAAGATACATACCGGACACATAAACTCCTATATAAGTTATATAAATATATTCACGGGGCGGGGACAATTTGATCTTTGGAAGTTCGTGCTTGTGTTTTGCACACCGTCTTGATAAAAGTAATATTTCTGCCAATACGTTTTTTATTTCTTTCAATCGGTTCAAAAAATGCAGAGCGGACACAAAATTTGATACAGAGCGGACATAATATATTTATATTGATACGAAATGTCTTAGCGTGACTTTGACTTGAGGAAGGTTAACCCTGCGCTCTGCACACTATCTCATTATGGTTATAAACCGGACACGAAAACCTGTTAACAGTCTTTCTGTCGCATAACAAAAACAACAACATAAAAACAATCATTGCTTCAATATTTGTTTGTTTTGTTTGTTTGGTTTACGTCACATCGACACAGTATAGGTTATAGCTTCCCCACATGAAAGAATCCAAAGTCCCTGTCAGGTTTGAACTCACAGTGGTGAGGGGCAAGTGGTTTGAAGTCAACGACCTTAGCCCCTCGGCCACGGACGCCCCAATTGCTTCAATACTGTTGACAATATCAATTAAGAATTAACATGGATGTAAGTCTCAATCTAACAACGCACTTAGAAATTAGAAACGTTCAGTGCAATAAATTCACATATTCAAATTAAATTCAATCACTGTATACAGTATACATCTCACGAAACTCACTGAAAAACAATAGAAGATTATTATATTGTGTGCTTTGACCGTATAATCATTATGCAATTGACAGGTTTTTAAAAATCTAACAATACTAATAATGATTGGCACTTTGTCACTTCTCGGAACAGTGAACCCGGCAAGTATTCTAAATAATTGATGCAATTTGTCAGCCTTCGATTCCAATTGAACATCTAAACTATGCCATTGGCCTTAATTGGCTATAAGGTAAGTTTAAGGGGGGCGGTATATAGGAGTCAGCTTGTTGGTCGGTCGGTCGGTCGGTCGGAAGGTCAGTCGGTCCGTCCGCCCGTCCGTCCGTCGATCGGATGGTCTCCTTTATGGTTTTGGACGATATCATGAGTTTGGAATGAGTTATTGTAAATTAAACTTGGTAAATAGCAAACTTATGTGCAAATCCCGGTTGGTATTGCTTTTGGACCCCCTGGTATCAAGGTCACTATGAAAAATGGTTTCCGGACAATAACTAGGGTTTGGAATGAGATATTGTAATTAAACTTGGTATGCATGTATAACAAGTTTTTAAGAAGATCCTCATTGAGAATGCATTTAAACCCCTTTGGGTCAAGGTCACTATAACTAAAAATAGAAAAATGATTTTCGGATAATAACTTCAGTTAGAACAAGCTAATAGGAAGACCCTGTTGGGTTTGCTTTTGGACCAACCCCCTGGAATCATTGTCACTGTTACTAAAAATGAAGAATGGTTTCCAGGCGAAAACATTAGTTGAGAATGAGTGATTATAATCAAACTTGGTATTTAGCAACCTTATCTGGAAACCCTGGGTTGGATTGCATTGGAACCCCTAGGGTCAAGGATCACTTTTACTAAAACATAAACAAATGGTTTTCAGACAATAACTAGAGCTAGAAATGAGATATAATAATCAAATTTAGTATATATAGTAATCAACTTTTGTACATAGTTGAAACTTCATAAGTCATAGGTTGAGTTCAGATTTTTCTTCAGACTACTTTTTTCAAAATGTCAAGGTTGCTGCTGGTGGGGGTAATAATCACCTTTAGTGATAGTTCTAGTTTGTTTTTTATGAATGGATGGTTTGGCTCAGTTAAATTGGTGCCTGTTTTGTTAGTATTTTAAATTTTGTCAATACTATTATAACTATCTTAATATTACTTTCCAGTGACGAAATTAATGTCTTTTTACTGGCACCGGAATTGCAACATCAGAGGTTTCTTTGTAGTAAACAAGCGTATAGTAATTATGTGTATTTGCCTAGTATTGATAGCCAATATTGTTTTTCGAAATGGTGCAAAACCCAAGAAAAAAATCAGTGACTTACATGTACTTTCCAAAGCAAGCAGTGAACCACATAGCAACCAATAACATTTTTTTGGCAATCAGTGACTTCCATTACAACAAGTGACTTTCCATAGCAAATATTGGCTTTTCATAGCAACCAGTGATTTCCCAGAACAGCCAGCCAGTGACATTGAAAGTAACCATTGACTTTCTTTAGCATTCATTAACTTCTATTGAATTTCCTTAGCAACCATTGTCTTTCTATAGCTACCATTGACTTCCATAGCAATTAATGAATTTCAAAATCAGCGATTTACTTTTCAATGCATTTACTGACTTTCCATAGCAAATATTGATTTTCTAAAGCAATAAGTGCATTTCTGTTGACAACAAATATCAGTTTCAGATTTGAATTTTACATCTTCTTTAATTTATAATTTATCAAATTAATTGTTCCTTGCCATAACGACGTTTATAATCAGGTGAGCGATATAAGGGCCCTTATTTTTAAAATATCATCAATGTAATATTTTAAGATACTTTTGGTTATTGTAATTCATTGCATGTTTTGGTCATCTTTTAACAAATGAGGCACCCACCTGTTAGAATTGTTTGTGTTCGTCAAGACACTCTTTAGAATATAATGAACACTTGATAGTGAAAAAACACCAACAAATCGTGCTATATCGCAAACTATATATCAAGCATCTCTTTCAACAATTTCTTTTACATTTGATACCAGATGGAAATTTGTACTTTCCTGATTTAGGTGCATTTTCAATAAAGCCTAACCCAGAACCATGTTCCATCTGAAAACTGTGGACACATTACAGGTTGTGTAACAAAAAGATATAAAAGCATATATCTGCTTCAAAACAAAAACAACCAAACTAAGAACAATTTGTATATATGTCTGTATTTCTTTCTTCTTGTCAACGTTTTAATCAGCCATTTTAACAACAGTATTCCACACATGTGTGTATTTGACAAATTTAAATGTCTCTCTTCTTCAATAGCATTTAGAGAAACTTGTATACATCATTGAGTAGGTATTGGACAGCTCTATAAGGGTATGCTTTTAACTGTTTCATTTTGTGCCATCAAAAATAAGCTGTTCTCCCGAAATCCCGAGAAATTCTAACGAAACGCATAAAAGGAATTACATGATTTTTTAAATTTTTTTGAGCCATTTTCTATTTTCTTTCAGAGTGAACTGGTAAGGAAAACGTTACTATTGTATTATCCATGTATAAAAGGTTGGAAAGTCAAAAAGATTGAAATTCAAAGCGAAAGCAAGTTTCTTAATTGCGTTATGGATATGCATGGCATTGATATGTATGAATGTTCGGTCTTTTTACCAAAAGAGCCTTTGCATTTCTCATATCAATACGTATGCCATTTAAAAGGTGACAGAATATTCAGTTGGACTGGAATCCCGCCCTTGAAAAGTAGAAAATACCATCTAAATGAATACACTTTTCAGAGGGATAGCTGGATGAGTCAAGGGCAACATATACATGACCAAAATAAATATGACGAGGAGTGTTTGACTGCACATTTAAGGGATATTTTGTTTCATTGTGAAGCTATTGACATTAAACATGCCTGTAGTCAAATAGAGCAACTATGTTTCAGACAGCTCCTAAATAAAAATGCCATACATCTTTTAAAAGAACTTGAAACAGTTCTTGTTAAAGGTACAGGAAAAGCTAAATTGCTGTTTATGGTTGTCATCGGAAATGTCTTGACAAATATTCAACAGATTTCACAAGGAGAGATATTAAACAAATCAACTATCAACATTCTTTTGGACAATTTAAAGCTCTTCAGATTGAAAGATTTACATGTATCATGCGGAAAATACATATACAATGTCTGCAACTCGCTATGCGTGAATGTATACGGACAAGAAATGTGTCCGGTGGAATATCTTAGCGCATGTTACCCTTTTTATGATGACTCATTTATTTTGCAGCGACTCCGTCATCATATTCAGAGCGGTACTAAAGTTGCACACGATAGTAAGTCAATATATGACTCTGCGCTCAGTCTTTGTTGTAAATTGTACTGTTCTTCGACAGAAGATTCATCGGAAAAAGCACAAAAAGCTTTGGATATACTTCTTAGACATTGTCCATTAAACATGACATTATATGTAACCTCAAAAATAATACAAAACAAAGATGGCATGTCTGAAAATGAAGTTGATATACAAAATAGTTTATGCATTGCATTTCAAGTAAGAATGGACTCTGAACTAAGACTAATTAAAAAAGAAAAAAATATCCAAAAACTACATGACCTTTGGAGGAACACTACAATGTTTATTAAAGCTGATACACAACTTCAGACAAAATTTGAAGAAACATTGCTTACTACCCTTGGAGTTTTACCTTCGTCAGCTGATTGTCCAGCAGATGTTGTTGTTATGTTTATAATCGAATCTGGTTTTTTCAACGACAAGAATGGCAAGAAAAAATTGCTTCAAATTATAATGGATTCAAATAATAATACGGTACGTGAGCTGTTCTTCATTTTATCTCAGCGCCAAGAACTGGCAGAGATATTCAATTGTATCGACAGAGGTGAATTTCAAGACTTTGCTCTGAAATATCTCACAAGAAATAGCAGCTATTTTATGGACAAGGACAAGGAACTCAACTGCTTTTTAAAGCGTTTTTGTAGATTTTTGAACATAAAATATCTCTTACAGACTTGCAATCTTATAGAGGTTCTCGAGAATATTCTTCTGCGTGAATTTGACAAATATCAACCCACGGAACTTTTAAAGCACACATTTGTTATAGATAAAATGTCAAAAGAATACAAAGATATAGACAATATTTTTGTAGGTCATTTCAATAAGACATTAAAGAAAACATCTGAAAGACCAGAGATCCTGCTTGACATTCTGTCAATCCGAAAAGGAAAGTCAATCGTGGAAACAAGGTAAGATACGCTTTTATAATTACTTTTCTCTTATACATAAATCTTTTGATGTGTAGTGATCGTGAATACTTACAAAATTTCAATACGATAGCTTTTAAATATTACGTTCATTTCAAAGTATTGAAACGAAATAAGCCAAGAAGAATATCTCAATTGTTAGCTACATACTAACATGCATTCTTTATAAGATTTTGAAGTTGTTAACGAAATTTGTAAAATTCATTAACGTGTACTTTTCAAGATTTGTAACACGTTTACTTAGTGATACCTTTTACTTAAGAGACAACAGCAATTTAATTGCATAGACTTACAAACATCAATACTTTTTTCAGTTTGACTGCAAGATTAGTTTGCATTTTGCTGGACACGCATGCATTAATATCTGAGGAATCAACTGACTTTGACAGATTTCTATGTCTTGTTGAACAATATCAGTTTTGGATTCTGATTTTTAAATGTACAGGACAGTACAGTGACATGATTCAAATGAATGTTAACTACAAAGCTGCACGAGCATGTATTTCAAGTATCGGACATCATTTCAAGACTCACGACGTTCATTTTAAATTTTTGCAAAAACTTGAAAGAAATCTACAGTCAGCATCTTCAGCAAAGAAATTGCTTCAACTAGAGTTTGATATAATTGATATCGAACGGTATTGGTCTGAAGCATTGCAAAGGTTCAAAGAAGTAAAAGATAAGCTTGGTATAACATGTGAGGTCATGACACAGGTTAAACAAAAATGTCCAACCCTTCCTGATGGTTTTGATATTGTGCTTACAAGGGTATCAGACAATGAAAAAAGATTTATAAATGGAATGATAACAGCAAGTGAATGCGAAAACGATAAACGTATGTGGCAAGATATAGAGCAGCTACCAAACATCTGCGAATATCTATGTAAAGTAGTATCATCATCAGTATTCTGGAATGTTTCATCTGACCATGTTTATAAAAGATATTTAGATGAAATGGAGAGGTTCTATGAAGATGATCCAATAAGTTCCGTTTCTGAGCTTTTTCAAGAAGGATCGGTTTGTGATAGAACATACTCTAGTAACGAAAAAGGTTGCTTGAGTTTTATGAAGATTTTACAAAATGTTGGACCTACAGAATATGAAGTCATATGGAAGTCACTTACAAGAGACGACAATTTTCAAATGGTAGATGTAATGAGAATGTTTGGGTCAAAACCAGACATCTCAAGAGAAGTTGAAATTGCGAAATCCTACTTACATATTGTTGTTGAGAAGGAAGTAGAAGTATGTTTAAATCGAATATTTTCAAGCGATTCTGTCGAAAGAACTGTTGATGCGATTGAATCAGTTGTTCATGTGTTTGGCTTAGATTGGAAACGAGACGCTGTTTTTACTAAATCAATGACTTCATTTCATAATTTGGCACTAGGTAAAGCTGATGAATATACGTTTGGAGATGTTCACGTAGCATTAAAAACAATATTCTCATTAGTGGCAAACATCTCTGATGACACAGTCAATATTATGACAGTTTTAGGCAGATCAACATCTTTAATCAAGTTCATAAGCAATATCTTAGATGAAGACATAAAAAACCTTATAGACGCCGTAGAAGATATTTCAGAGCAACAGGTTCAAGTTTCGACAGTATCTGCATTGATAGAGGTCAAACAATTTCTTTATCCACTTTTGCGGTCTAAAGACGTAAAAAGTATTTATGAGTTATTTCAGCTGTTGGAGAAACAAACAAATGTTTCAAAAACAAACTCTTCTTCTCTTCCTCAAAAAATGGAAGACTGCAAACAAAATCTGCACAACTTAAAATCTCTTTACAATGGGGTCGCAAATAGAGGGGAACAGACAAAAGAAATGATAAAAAACATCATTCAGAAAGGTACAATTTTCTTTCAGTTGAACACACTAAAAACTTGTACGACATTCCAAGCATCGTACAAACAAAACAAAATAAAGGAATTAAGAAAACAATCAACATTGATCGACCTTAGAAGCAGAGCACTTCTTTTAATGAACACTGAGAGGAAGACTGCGAATGAAAATCGTTACAACCGAGATGAATTGATGAAATTTGTTGAAGAAATAGATCTTTGTATCGACATTGCAGAGACTCTTTTTACACTGTATACGTCTGGACATACAGATTTCATGACTGTTAAAGAAGTAGTCAAACCATATGATTTACTGAAAAGGAAAATAGAGTTAAATTTAAGTCTTAACTCATGGTTACATGATATCAACGAAGAAAGGAAAACTCACTACCTTATGAATTTCATTAAAGGAAACCAAATTCACATTTTGTTTACATATCTGGAAGAAAATAGTAAAAATATCCCTCTTGTACAAACTATTGTACACTTCATACACCCAAACATGCAAGCTGAAAAATTTAAAGAAATATATGAGACTGAAAAAGGATTGTTTTTAAAAAACTCAATAATTGGCAACTGGACTAAACAGAAAATGCTTCATTGCATTGGATTTTCCTTACATAAATCGTTTGAGGGTTTACAAATGTTTCAAAGGAATATTCAGAACAATACATCTAAAACGATGAATGATATTGTTCTGCCTGGCAGATTGCTAGTAGCTCAGTTAGATGAATGTAGTCTCCTTACTGTTAGAACTATTCTGGCTCTTTATATGAACACGACACAAAGACTTCCTGAACCAAATCACATACTATTTTGTACATTTGAAACCAGTTGGGCCGAGTTAGAACTGATAATACGGCGATGCCTGGGATCAATGCAATTTTACAAAGTGAATGTCCTTTTTTGTATTGCGAACGTAGAAAATCTTTCCAATGAACTTCAGTTCAAACTTGTAGAAGACTTAAGAAATTTGCCAAAAGAAACGCAATTTTGTCTCGCTATAATATGTAGAGGGTCACGGAACCATCCATTTATTGATGAATTAAGTGATTATACATCTTCTGTCACTCCAGTCACTGATAAAACCGTTCGAGATATTTTCAATGAACATTGCGGAAATGTTGTCACTATAACTTCAAAGTATTCTGGACTTGGGAAGACATCCTTTATAGCCTCAGAAGCACATAGGCAAAAAAGAGGCTTTGTTACCCTTCATGTAAGTGGAACGATACGCAAAATGCATCTGGTTGACAGAATAGATAACTTGCATTTGAAAAAACATCATGTATTGCATATTGATTTAGGAAATGTCGACAGTCCATCAGATCTAGATACATTTCTGTTTGAGCTTGTTGTCTTACGGTATGTGTCAGCTGGAACACTTTCGGTTGGCCTACAGACTTCGGTTGTTTATATTGAAATTGCAAACACAATAAATGAAACTCTGAGAAATGCACTGCAAACAACTGTATTATTCAGAAGAAAAGAAATAGAATGGAGTGGTATAGATGATTTGACAGTAAGTCGGGAATTGAATAGCCCTGTTCAAGTAGTTTGTCACTATCTAAACTGTTTAGAGAATGGATCGATTGATAGCAAAGATATATCTTTTAATGAAAAATCTGAAAAGCCACTAAAATCTAAACATTGTAAATTTCTTCTTCATAAATATATAGGAGGAAAACTTGAAACTTCGTATCCAACTGTATTAACATTCATCAATGTTTTGTCTGATCAACTAAAGAAAATGTCTCAGAGCTCGTTCTTCAAGTCAAAAAGGTTGATTGATATGATTGGAAATAAAGTTAAGCTATCTGTTAAAAGTCAGTTGTTAGCAGCAATGATTGATGTTTCATACGATTTTGCAACTCGATCAATAGATGTCTGTCGTGAGAGTCAGATCTCAGCAATTCAAACTGAGGAAAACATAAAATCTGATTTAGCATCCTCTGTAACTAATCGTGTAAATAGCATGATAAGATGGGAAGACAGCAATCATTTGATGTTTCTTTTTCACAATCAGAATATTCATACAATATCTGCACTATATCGAAATTTGACATTAGTTCCAAAAGAAATTAGAAGTCTATTTGAAAGTCAGATGAAAAAAGACATGGAGGATTTTAAGTGTATGGACCAGGAAAAATTGCAAACAATGCTCCAGAGGGTAGCAAGAGTAAACCCGTTACCACTTCCAAAAAAAGAGTTGTTAGAACTCTCAAAAGACTATGCACTGACTGCAGATAATTTGCTGAAAATGGTATTAATCACATTACGTATTAAAGCAAACATTCCCGTTGTTGTTATGGGAGAAACAGGATGTGGAAAGACTTCACTTATTCGATATTTAGCAGCAATATGTGAAGTCGATTTTGATGTTATGAATATTCACGCAGGTGTGAAGGAAGAAGACATCATTTATAAAGTTATGGGAAACAATACAAAAGCGTTAGAACAGCTAGACAAAGAAATGTGGCTATTCCTTGATGAAATCAACACATCAGACTGCTTAGGGATAATGTCTGACATTATTTGTCATCATAAATGCCTTGGAAAGGAACTTTCTCCTAATTTAACTATCATGGGTGCTTGTAATCCTTACAAACTTAGAACTACTTAGGCACTTTCAACTGCTGGTTTAGCAGGAAAAGCAAAATCTGATGAATTATCAAGATTAGTTTACAGAGTATTGCCTTTGCCTGAAATGATGGTAGATTATATATGGGATTTTGGTTGTTTGAATGAAAAAGATGAAAGGACTTATATATATCAAATGACACATGATGTTTTTAAAGATAATGAAAAACACCATCAGTTGTTTACTAACCTGTTGGCTATTTCCCAGTCGTTTGTAAGAAAACAGGAAGAATCGTCTTACTCTGTCAGTCTTCGTGATATTCACAGGTGCAAATTATTAACAAAGTGGTTTCTTCACATTCTCCCGAAAAAAGTCATGTCTAAGAACGCAAAGTCAATAAGTTGCAGCTATGATATTAGGTCAATGATACTATCTTTGGCCCATTGTTATCAAAGTAGGTTTGGAGAAAAGAGATTACGTAAGGAATATAGAAGTATAATCGGAGATGTTTTCAAATTGCATGAATATCAGTTTCCAGGGGAGCAAGATCAATTCATTAATACGGTAATCAAAGAAGAACAGTTTGACTTACTCAGGCGAATGAGACTTCCACCAGGCATTGCTCGTAACGTGGCGCTTCAAGAAAACGTTTTTGTCATATTTGTTTGCATTTTCAATAAAATTCCAATTTTTGTTGTTGGGAAACCAGGTTGCAGCAAATCTCTAGCAATGCAATTAATAAAAAGCAACTTACGTGGGAAAGACTCGGAGGATGATTTCTTTAGAGAACTGCCACAGTTATACTGTGTTTCATTTCAAGGTTCAGAGTCGTCAACTTCGGATGGCATCATTAAAGTTTTTGAAAAAGCAGAGAAGTACCAAGAGTCAAACAATTCCGAAGAAGTTCTATCCGTTGTTGTTTTTAGATGAAATTGGGTTGGCAGAAGTTTCAAGATTTAATCCCTTAAAAGTTTTGCACAATCTACTTGAACCAGACGGGGCAAGTCAGCCTAATGTTGCTGTAGTAGGAATATCTAATTGGGCATTAGATGCATCAAAGATGAACAGAGCGATCCATCTCTCTCGGACGGATATGGATGATGAAGAGTTGTTTGACACTGCTATATCTATTAGTGAATCTTTTCTAGGACACGATTACAAAAAATCACTCTTCAAAACAACTGCCGGATATGATACGGAAACAGCACTGCAGTTTATAAGGGCAGAATTAAATGGAATGGCAAAGGCTTATTTCGAATATATCAATAATTTACGATTCAAAAACTTTCACGGATTGCGTGATTATTACTCGTTGATTAAATTCGTTGCACGTATGTTTGCGGCAAAAGGATATAAATGTACAGATGAAGATAAAGCAGACTTTATAACTGATGGAATTGCCAGGAATTTTGGTGGACTGCCTGATGAAGTACAAACATTATATGACGTTTTTCAGCAACATTTGCGTCTTGTCAATTTTAGCGAAAAACCGACAATGAATCTTATTGTGGAAAATATAAAAGATCCAATTGCTAGACATTTAATGCTCATAACAACAGGAGAATCCGTTTTAAGCATCATTGAACATAATCTAAAGGATATTGGGTGTGACAGGAAAGAAGTTATCTTTGGTAGTCAGTTTGAAGAAGACCTAACAGACGATTACAATTACAGAATTTTGAGCAAAATAATTTTATGCATGGAGGAAGGAGTAGTTCTCGTTCTTAAAGATTTAGAGAGCATCTATGGTAGTTTATATGATATGCTGAATCAGAATTATACATTAATTGGAAAAAAGAAAAATTGTAGAGTTGCGCTTGGACCATATAGCAATCCAATGTGCCACGTAGCAGACTCGTTCAGATGTATTGTTCTTACAGACGAAAGAAAAATTGACTTGACAGATCCTCCATTCCTTAATAGATTTGAGAAACAGTACCTGAGATTCTATGATATTATTCAGGAAAAACATGCTGCCATTATTGAGCGTTTAGAAAACTGGATAAATGAATTATCAGACACCACAGAAGGAGAAATAGAAAAAGAGGAAATGTTCCCAATATATTCTAAAGATCTCACAGCATCACTAGTTTTAAAAACAGAATCTGGCTCTATTCATCACGAGTTTGATTATGCTGAGACTATCTTTACGTTATCTAAGGACGAATTGTTATGGATAATAAAACCAGAAATTTTGATACGTCAGAGGTCATCAAAACGTACAAATGTACACGGATATTTAGAAGAAATGATGAGGCAGTATTTCTCATTACCAATACATCATGGAATTGAAAATTTCATTCTCAAACAAATTGAAACTGCACCAATCGAAGAATTATCTCATGGTCTGTTGACCATTATTTTTACGAATAGTAACGTTCACACAAAGGTGTCTTTTTCAAAAAAAAAGCTTAGCGTGCAAATAGAAAAACTTGGTACATTCAAGTCAGAAAAACAACTTTCATCAAGAATTCAGTCTTATTGGGATGCAGAAGACTCAAATATTTTGATTATGCACTGTAACGCAAAAGATGATGAACGGCATATCCTTCTGACGAAGTTAGTTATAGAAAGATACAGGACCAAATATATTGGCAAATCAAGCAATGTTTCCAAGCATGTGTATTTCATTATTCACTTAGATAGAAGCAGAGCGTCTTCCAGTTGTGTTTCACAGCTAAATTTTTTATCAGAATGGAAACTCGTCATGATGGATAGCTTAGAAGTGCCAGCAATTCCGCTGCCAAATTTGACTAAAATGACACTGCAGGAGGCTATTCGTGAAAAAAGACCGTTCCGAGTTTATATTCAGGAAGAATTATTTTGGTCATATTCAAGAATAAGGTATGGAAAATCCGGACGAGATATTGATAGCATATCGCTCGCTATAGAGACAATGGAGAATTCACCGGAGCTCTTTAACTTATTTGAGAAAGAAATATTACAATGCATCCAAAAGCAGTTTTCGGGAAAACACAATAAATGTTGGCTCACACAGGTTGCATGCGACGTTACGGCTTTGGCGTCTTCTTCAGGCTTTATTGATGCCTTAGAGCATTATATAATGGATAAACTGAAAGCACCGCTTGCAAAGCTAATTTTTAGAATAGAGCAAACGGGAATTTTAGAAAGTTTCTTCCAACATGACGTTAGCAACGATAAAAGTTTTAATCAAGGCAAAAGGTTAGCATGGATATCAGGAATAAACAATCAAAGAGTATTTTCAATAGAAGACGTGCCTGATGAAACTGGTCCTGAATGCTATACTTGTGATACAGTCGATTTAGCTCTTAAAATGCCTTTTAGTAAAACTATATATGAGAGAATAGAATCTACAAAAGATGAATTTATGGAAATGGTTCGAATTTATCGGGTTCAATGTTTGCTTAATGAAGATGAAGATTTACCTTTTGAAGTTTATGATGCAGTTTGTACTCAACAAGAACAATCTATATTCAATGTTATTCCAGATTTATCAGAATTAACATACAGGGAATGGGAAATTGATTACTTTAAGGATTTCTGTGAAATGTCTTCATATATGATTTTTACCTGCTCAGTCAAAATGGAAATCGTCCAGTTTCTTCAACTTATATTAGGACGACAAGGTATAAAATTATACCAAGATCCATTTACGTTTATGATTCGTTTACATGCAACACTGTGGGTTCATTATTCATCAATTCGTGCAGAAATGATATTGATCGATAAATGCATTAGTGTGATTCCAGAAAGTGCGAACGAAATATTAAACATCTTATCCATGTCAGCATCAAAAGCAAGCAAGCACAACAACATTCTTTGTTACAAAGATGGTAAAATTCTCGATGAGGATATGATAACGGAACAAAATGGTTCAGACAAAACCTTATCCGTTTTAGATAAAGGCTACATGACTGAGGAACAGACTGATTCGGGAATTAATGTTGAAACGAAGCATTTCTCAGTCAGAGAATCTGAAATTAATCAGGTTCCTCAAAATGAAGGTCATGAAAGACCTGTACTATATTCCCAAGAAAATAAGTCAAAAATAACAGAAAATCAAATAAATGAACTTGGCCTAATAAAAGATGACTCAACCAGAGGCCTGAACATAGATTTAGATATAACTGCAAATACTTATAAAGAAGGAAATAATAAACAATGTTCGAGTACTGACGATGATTTAAAGGAATATTCTTTAAAGAGATTAAATTCAAGTCAAGAAACTGATCTTAAGGCTAACGCCCATGAATATCAAGACGAGAATTCTGGTATGTGCCAAATACGACTTGAAAGAAGTGTTCTGAACGATCTGGAAAATGTTGAAACACAAGAACATAATTTGTTACTAAAAATGATGACACCACACATAAATGGTTTTGAAGCTGACACCACTATTGATTTGGGAAACAATGATACTTACAGTGAGCGTTTAATTATAACTGTGTGTAAATATATGCTACCAACCGCCGAATGTTTAAAGCAACACAATGGTCTGCAACAATGGCTTGAAGAAGTTACATCAATGATTTCACTCGCTGCTCAGGTTTCGAGATTTCCAACAATTATTTATTCTATCCGAGTGTGTATAGAAATTGCCAGTCAGATTATCATACCACTTAATATGAACTCTGATATTCTTGAAGATGTTGGTGCAAAATTGAAACATGGCACTACCTTAGACAGCGACGATATTTTTTGTTCAATTGTTGCTTTGGTTGAAAATGCCTTGTCAGTAAAGGAAATACACTCTGAAAATGTGAACTCAATTTGCCAGAGATTTTTGTCTTCTTATTTTGTAAGATGCCTTTCTGCAGACCCAGATACGAAAGCATATCAGTTTTTGTTTACGCTTTTTGTTGAAAGAAAAGTACCGGAAAACTACGTTGCATGTTATAAAGTTCCTTTAAGTACATTCATTCAAACTGTTGACGTAGAATACCTTACTACTGTTTTGCTTCAAGAGCATTCTAAATCCTATTTCTCGGGGGAAATAAACACGGATAGCTCAGACGATGACTTTGCGCTACAGTTTTTAGACTGTTTGGATAACTGTTTGAAAACAATGCTCAAATGCGACAGAACTGAAGACCCATTTTTAATTTTGATTGAAGATATTTTGGAAGATATTTTTGAAAGATATTTTCTTCAATCAAATAACAACGCGATTGAAACAGAGGATACTTGTCCCGATGAGAGTTTAGTTGAATTGTTTTATATTTGCCATAAAGCGATAAAAAGCCATGGACCCGGATTAAAATATTTAGCATCAGTTGCGTTTTGTAAAACTTTTGTTAGCTATGCAGTGATTGTTCTTCAGAAAGCAAACAGTGAAGAATGTGTTGCTCTCTTGAGAATTCTTGACGTTGTACTAGATGATCTGCCAGGGCAAAAAATACATCCTTTAGCCGTCTTTTTCCTAAAGAAAATGTTAAAGAATGTTTCTATAAGTAAAATTGAAAATATGTGCGTTTGTTATACAGATACATCGTTTATGCAAACATTTCCCTGGACTAAGGATTCCACCGTGAGTGATTTTTTCAAAAGTCCTCTGTGTGTGTACATTACAGAAACGGACCATGAGAACAGTTGTCAATTTTACGAAACCCTTGAAGTTGCTGACTTTACAACAACAATAAAAAGTCTAGTATCAAATTCTTGCGACAGTAAATGTGGAATGTTGCAACTGTTCTCATTTATTTTTCGAGAATTTTATTTGCAACTTTGATACAAAGATATTGATGACACCAAGCATTCTCTGGCACAATTAGTTTTAAATGAAGTTATGGGTTCGGGAATGTGCAAAGAAACGAAATCGTTTGTATCGTGTATTTTAGGGGAGCAGAATTTTGCAACAGGGGATTTTTTGTTGACGAATGCTTCTTCAAACAGCTATACATGCAAAGCGTCTTTTCTGGTTTCACTTTATAGCTTAGTTCTTGCGCAAGATGAATCTTCCTCAAAAATGTATGACACCGACAATCAACTCAAGCCTTTCTTTATAAGATGTTTACTGTTTCCGAGGTGCATATCTTCCTGTTTTATACCAGGGTTTCCGTGCTATGCCACAGAAAACAAAGCCGAAGGTACACAGTCTTTGTATAATTGTTACATGGGTGTGTGTCAATGTGGTCACAGAATACTCTCTGAAGATAGCGTTTCCAGCATTACATGTGGTATTTGCAGTAGAACAATTATATGTATGGCAACACCAGCAAAGTCCAATTTAACTGTGCTGTTATCACAAGGACAAAACTTAAACTTGGATGATATTCATGTTTCAAAATTGATAAATCCAGTGACAAGTCATATTTTACAGTTGTTGTTAAAAGGTTGTTTTTTAGGTTCAGTGGCACTTGGTTTTACATCAAAGAACCTTTTAGAAGACATCTTAAACGTACCAGAGATTGACATCGTAGATACACTTTCACGAGGAGTGGATACGCATTGGAATGTTATAAAGGATCTTCTAAATGTTGATGACAATGGCATATTAGCGTTTTTACATACCGTGTTTCTGAAAACAGGCAATCACCTGTTTGACACCAACTGTAATTTTTCGAATATGGAAGCAACTTTGAAGTGGGAAAGGACCTTTGACATAATGCTCATGTCTATTTTAGACACACATTGTGTCAATGTAAGGATATTATATCAGCGTCATAATAGAATACATAACGGAGAGAACAGGTCTATAACGATGTGCCTGTTAGAAAGTGACGATATTAGTAACCTTACAGCTGAGAGCAAGCTGATCTGTTCCCCTGTCATGTATAGAATTAGAGCTTGTCCAAGTAAGTCTAATTTTATTTATGAGCTTCACAACGTCCAAGATAAATTCCCTTTAATTGATGCTGTAATTGAACAAGAGGAGAAGTTAGAACTTCCGAAACATATTCTTAACTTAATTCAGTGGCATGCTGCAACTGTCGCCAATGCTAGCTATATGCTTAGACGTCACGACTGCAGCACGATGACGGTTCAAGACTTTATATATTTCAAACAAGACACGATGAAGAAAGACGTGATCAAGCAAAGGTTTGAGGCATTTAGAAAATCATGGGAATATCTTATGTTGAAGCTCAAAGATGATAATTCTTTTGAACAGATGAAGCGTATCCACAGCGAAAGTAAGATAAACGAGTGTTTAATGTTAAGCAAAAATTCGTTACCTTTCAAAATTCTTCAAAAACTCATTGGAATACAAAATGCATTTTTGGATAAAATTCTCCTTCTGTCACGCACCTGCAGCGCACTGAAAGTACTAAGAAAGGAGAAAATATATGCCTTGCCATGCGTGAAGGTAACAGAATTGAAGAAAGAGCATTTAGTGCACTCGGACATAGATTGGGACAATTTGTTACAACAAGAATCTCATTCCAATCTGAATTACGGCTGTGGAAGACAGATAAATTATGACTTTTATAGTATCGAAGAAGCAATTGCTCTTGAAATGATTTTTGGGAAATGTTATATTATATTAGAAAACACTTTGCCTGAGATTGTTTTCATTGATGAGTTACATAAGAATTATGGTAATCTTATACGAGAACTTAGAAAAAGTGTACCCCAGCGACCTCTTACTTCAGATATAAGCAACGGCATTAAGAGCCGAAAGGCAGAGGATCCAAGAATGTCGACGGAACTACTGTCGCACTTAGGAATTGTTATGACACTTTTAAAGAAAACTAGCGGTGATTCGGATATTCCTCTTGTCGAATACGTGGATAAATGGAAGTATATCCTTTGCAGAGACTTCCCGAAAAAACTGCTTCCAAGTCCCGAAAGCTCTATGAAATTGGGCCATGTTGTTGCACTGAGTGAACTTCTTGAAGAACTTTGTGCAGATTCTGTCAAGGAGGGTCTTGATGATGTTTATCCTGATAAGCTAGATGGGCCTTTGCACGATCACATTATGCTGCAGTTGAAAGATAATTTGCTATCATCTCTTTTATTTAAAGCTTTAAAAAGGTTTACCTATAGATGTTTGACATCCAGAATAGCTGATCCGAAACAATCCCTTAGGTTATACTTGAGCGACGACTCGTTTTGGCCGATGGATATTTTTCAAGACAATACATTACTAATTGATGGACAACAGCTCAATATCACTGAAGTACTTCCAGACGGTTTGATGGTTAGACATATTTTTGAATGCTTTGAGCTGATGGAAGCTGAAATGGAGGTAAGATTTATTAATGCTTAAGCTGGTACTTGATGCGTGAGAGGTGTTGAATATTTCATTTCTTCCCATGAACAGACACAACCAAAAGAAATATAGAAAAACAGAATCCCAAAAACGGCAAAATTGTAAATGTTCCAGGCTTGATTTGATTGAACCCTGTTCATGGACGGTTATTTAATTGCAAGCTACAGGCCACGCTTCCTAGTAGCGGTTTTAAACATAATTCATCATTTAAACTTGAAATTTAGATTTTAGAAGCATTTGCAGATGTATTAATATGGCGTTGATAAGCGACACGTGGTGCCATTTCATGAAACGCGACGTTTGGGCCCAATAAAAATAAAGAGTGTGTCCTAAACGATATAACAATGGGCAGAACTTGGAATTTTGAAAGGGGGTCAGAGGTTATGAAACCTGAATATCACATATCTGCATTTTTACTTGAACTTTTGTTGCATTGTTTCTGAGGGATCTCCTTTCATCCGGATCTATTTGATGATTATATTCAAAGGTTAAGATATCAAAATTAAACATTAATTTTTCCGTCAAAAATGTTATATCCTTTAACTTTTAATTAATGCATCTACATTTTTTACTTGAACTTTTGTTGCATTGTTTCTGAGGGATCTTCTCTCATCCGGATCTATTTGATGATTATATTCAAAGGTTAAGATATCAAAACATTAATTTTTCCGTCAAAAATGTTATATCCTTTAACTTTTAATTAATGCCTGTCATTCGAACAGTATACTTACGCATGCCTTTAACACTTATTCTGTTAGCGCAAAAAACAGGGACAGCTTAAGATGAGTGGATTTGCAACAAGTTTTCAAGCGAAAGCAAAGATGTCAGCCCCATCAAAGAAAGAGCAGAAGAAAAAGAGAACGACTAATATAAGAAAATTCTAAAGGTTATTTTAATTTTTTTTCAAATTTATATATTACCATAGTTTCAGTTTATTTAAAAATTTTAAGAACTTATTTAGTATTTAATGGAAATGTCTGATGGATTTGAAACGAACTAGTCATAAACTGTTAAATATGGCTTCTTTTGCACAGTGACTCATTTGTCAATGCATTCTTTTTTGTATGCTAATCTTAGTCAATATTATTAAATAAGTTATGAATTATTACCTTGTATACTTCTGCGACATCGTTACTTTTTTGTACTTTATTTTATGTATTTTTGATATATGTATCACTGATTCATTGATATATATCTTAATTAACTCGGCATAATGATAGCATAATAAAGTGTCTGTAAATGTTTCCTTATTCTTACAACACTTTGTATAGTAACAATGTTTACGTTGTAAGTCAAGAGTCACGGTTCTATTACAGGCCACAGCTTTGTCGACTTTAAGTCTTTTTTCAGTTTGGTTTTCTTTCATTCACACATATATACATGACTATGATTATGTAATAGGGGTCGAATGAAACTGATACATAAAGTACTTTGAAATGTATTTAATTCATAAATTTATTGTTTTTCTTCCTTCAGAACTTTTGAAGAGTGTGAATATTACAAGCGTGACATGCACCATATACAAACAAAGAAGACGACTTCTTTTTATAATCCGAAATAATATATTTCAATGTTTCTGTGATAAATGTGTTATCAAATTATCATATTCTTCGCATAATTGTTTTAATATAACTTTCTTATAAAATGTGTGCAGTAAGTTAACAATTAAGTTGATAATCGTTTAATGCCTTTTGTTGCTTCAAGACAATTTAAAATTCTATGTTTAGAACATACCTACTGAGATTGGTGAAAGTTGATATGACTTTTAAAAGATGTACTGTTGAAACCATTCCACACTGGTGTGAGAAGAGACGATCAACTGCGAATAAACTGAGATATATACTCATATGTAATATGTGTGTGCTTTGCCTTGATTCTGTTATGGACTCAACAAACTTATATTGGTACTGCACGTTTGTATAAACATATATTCTATTAGCGTTTCATTCTTACTGCACTTATATGATATTTATCCCAATGTATTGACGGTTTATTTTTTGTACAATTTTGTTTTAATATATACGTTTTGTTAATAAATTGAGTGTGTACCTTTAATAATTTATATATTTTCAACATTCAAAAGTTTTTGATCTAAGTCGATGATTGTATGATTAGAATTTTTATGAGTTTATAAAGATATTCAATGTATTGATCCAAAATAGTGTTTCTATGTCGAGCGGACTCGCTATTTAAATTCTATTTGCACATACGAGTATAAAATAAGAATTCATTTGACAATTTGAGCTGTTTGAACGTGTTACATTCAATTTTGATCTTGTTTTATATTAATTTCTATTTACGATATGTATATTTGTCAATATTCTAGCGCGTGCGTGCTTTGCCTTCATGTTCTTGCTTTATTATTGTTGATTAACGATATTCATTAGTTCTGATGAATAGCTGATGCAACAATGTCTTTGTTGCCGCCTATTACATACTGCAAACCCAGAATTTAGGACAGGTTCTATTTACTTATATCATTACTATAAAAAGAAACTTGTATGAACTTATTCAGATATAATTACACTTTTGCTGGTGTTTTATAATGTTTTGTTCTTACAAATAGATCCTGATGAGGTTATTCATATCTTTATGATCATTATATACGATAACTGTATAATCTATAAATGTTTAAAAAAGAAATCTTTTGTTGTACATAGTTTTCAACATTTAAGACTACTTTTAAATAATTAGTATCTTGTTTGATATGCGTGTTTTTATGTATATATGTAATATAATTATTGTGTTGATATTGAGATGTTTGTGTGTTTTAGTTATCTTTATTCTTTTCATCTACAATCTGTAAATATTTTTAGAATAGTATTTCAAATTAGACATCTTTTGTATGTGTTGTCAACTGTCCTAGACTAGAAGACTATACTTGTTCAGTATGCGTGATTTTTTATATTATGTTATTTATATTAATTTCCTGTTGGTTTCTACATATGTGAAACATTATTGGGTACAATTACTTATTGTATAGATATTAAACGTAAGTAGCAACTTGAAGCATGGACTCTTGCTCAGTATGTGTGACGGTTGATTTTATTATCGTGTAAAGGTTAATTTGCTTTATGATAAATAATGCTATTTGTTGCTTGTATATAGTATGTTAAGTTTAATGCTTTCTTCACTTAAATTGGGACAATATGACATATATTCACATCACGGTTTTATATGGTTTAGATATGGGGAAGTTATTTATACGGGGATCAGTTAATGGGACTCTTTTTTGATAATTAATTACCCTTACTGATTTTATAAAAGAGTAGCCATTACTAGCTTCTAGCTACCGCTCCTCGAACGATCCTGTCTTTACAAAGACATTTACAATACCTTGAGGAATATACTTATTATTTATCATACATCCTTTGTAATTATAGTAAACATGTGTTTATCAGATATTTAGTATATTAAGTATATTTTAATTGGACATCGCTTAAACCTATAGAGTAGCGTAGTATGATGTCAGCAATTTTTAATACTTTTTTGTGCAAAGGAGATATAACTTATATGTTTTAATGTGTTGTACATTACAATTATGTGAAGATATCATGTTTTGAAATTTTCTATGAAACGCTATATTAGTTTTATAAGTATATAAACTAAAAATATGGTACAAAATGTATGTGTGGAATGTATTTGACTGTATAATTATCAAAAATGTCTGTAAAAATATTTAGTTTTTTTTATATCTGCGTGCTATACAGTATTAGTTATATTTGTGTGTGCGCTTTAAATGATGTAAGAAAACGGATATGTACATTGCATCATTGTTGTTTGTGTAATTACTTTGATATTTATGTTGAGCAATAAAAGTTATGCTTGCATAGAATCACATTA
This sequence comes from Ruditapes philippinarum, assembly GCF_026571515.1. Classification (NCBI taxonomy): domain Eukaryota; kingdom Metazoa; phylum Mollusca; class Bivalvia; order Venerida; family Veneridae; genus Ruditapes; species Ruditapes philippinarum. The sequence goes on from NW_026861330.1 coordinate 70,655, forward strand.
TGTAAAATCACCTATATATGCATCACTAGCACCTACTTAATATGAAGAATTACTTTTATACAATTTAAAAAGAAACTAATATTAATATATTTTATCAATATGTTTTTAAAATCAAAATTTATATGATTTAAAATCGTGTTTACAATGTCAGAGACGAATCGTATGATTGTAAATACGACCGTATTAGTAAAAGTCGAATGTTATTTGAATGTTTGAAAGGTGATTTCTGTTTTTAACAATATATTTTTTCTTTGTTTATTGTTATATATATTTAATGACAATCTTTGTTATATATTTTTAATGACATTTATATATATTGGCTGTATCATTTATCTTAATATTTTAATTGTAAAAAGCAAGGAAATGCTTACTTTACTGTATTGCTCTTTTTGCATATTTTTCAACAAATGATACTTCTTATTTTTATTTTTTTTTGTTGTTTCATGTACTTTAATTATCAAGAGGATGTATATATTTTTGCTTTCATATAATTTGTTTCATAAAAATTAGTTGCAAGATTCAATATAAGTTGTTTGTGATTTTGTTAAACATAAGTAGAGGTGTTTAAAAAAGCGAGCTGTGGAAATCAATGTTGGTAGTTTATTTGACTCAATAGTTTGTACAGATCAGATTCATTTATTTGTTGTTTTTTTTATTACTAGTGGAATGATTGCATCCGGTGTTATTTTAGATTTTACTTGCATATGTTTAACATTTATTCATGCTTCTCATAATGTAAATGAACATACAAAAATCGAAAAAAAAACGAAAAAAAAAACTTTCACTCATTCCATTTTAAATGATTTATGAGAGGAAGAATATTATTATTATGATTGCTATAAGTGCTTTTATGAGCCAAGTGGTGTAAAAATTTATTTGTGTTACGCAATTCTTATTGAACGACTTGTACATTAATTTCTAATTTTATATTAGAAATATGTAATTTGCACAGGTGTTTAAAGTTTGTTTGACATGAAAGTTAATTGTTACAAGTTGACTGAAGATGTTTGGGGTTAACGGCTTTGTGATATATCTTTCTGAATTATATATGTGTATATTAAGTTTTATATTGCGGCGTCATGATATTAATGTCATGGATGCAATTGTTTCTATGATTATTTGCGGGACCATGCAATAATAGTGTATGGGTGCATAATTAGTATTTTTTCTTTGAAATGCGGGACCATGCAAAAACATAATAATGTATGGGTGCATAATTAGTACCTTTTTATGAAATGCGGGACCATGCAAAAACATAATAATGTATGGGTGCATAATAAGTATCTTTTTATGAAATGCGGGACCATGCAAAAATATAATAATGTATGGGTGCATAATTAGTATATTTTTATGAAAAGCGGGACCACGCAAAAACATAATAATGTATAGGTGCATAATTATTATCTTTTTTTATGAAATGCGGGACCATGCGACAAAATAATAATGTATGGGTGCATAATTAGTTTCTGTTTTTATGAAATGCGGGACCATGCAACAAAATAATAATGTATGGGTGCATGATTAAAATTTTGTAATGAAATGCGGGACCATGCAACAAAATAATAATGTATGGGTGCATAGTTAAAATCTTGCGGGACCATAATATTTGTATTATATTATGGGTGCATGATCACGATTAAATTGTATATTATGTTTATGCGGTATCATGATATTGTTTATATCATGGGTGCAAAACTACATTTATACATATTTTTTATATTATTGCGATTATAAACTAAAACCAAATGTCTTTGGTGCATATAATTAGTAACATCAGTTTTACAATGCGGTGTCATGATTTAAATGCCATGGATGCAACATAAATTGTTTTCATTAATAATATGTGGGACTGTAATCACCATAATGATTTAGTACAGGTGCATGTTTATAGATTTATTAAAATAAGGTTATAAAATGCGGGACCATAGTATCATATTTTGGGTGCATGACAAACCAAGTATTATAATTTTAACTTAATATTAAGCTAATGCGGTATCATGATTTATTTTTTATCATGGGTGCAATAATATATAACTTATTTTTAATATATGTGGGACCATATTTAACTGAATATTCATGATATGGGTGCATATTATTAAGAATATGAGTTTTTAAATGCGATGCCATGACAAATTTGTCATGGATGCAAAACAATTATGAAACTATAATTAATATATGTAGGAACATCCTAAAAGAATAATATTGCATGGGTGCATAATACATATTATTAAAAATTGTTATGAAATGCTAAACCATAATATTCTTGTAATGCTATGGATACAAAAATGTAAATATTTTCATAAAAGAAGTTTTAATTTAGATAAAACATTTAAGAAGTAAAATAAAAAGTGTATCAAAAGTATCAAAATATTAAATATTCAAAATTATTAACATTTTGGATAAATGTCTTTAGAACAAAGATGCTCTGTATTGAAAGAGTAATATAAAAAGATTTGTCATCAGTTTATAAAATAATAATATGATATGCCTGTCCATTATATTCGTGCAATATAATTGGTTTATGACTTTGAAGTTTTTTCTTAAAAATAGAGACAATAATATCGAGTTATTATATTACGTAAGTAGTGTGAAACAACTCGTTTTCCTTATATCACTTAATTTAGAAGCTGTAGACAGGTTATTATCAAACACAACTCATATAGTTACAACAGATACATTTGATTTGACAATTTCGTATAAAGGTCACTTCATGATATTCTGTTTAAGATTCAATTTCAAATGACTTCTTTTTTTCAAAAAAACATTCTAAGGATATTTTGCAAACTTCTCATTTAAAAGGAGCTCCACTGAGGTCGAAAAAAACCCAAAACGTAAATTATGAAATTCATACATAGATCAAGTGAACTTGCGATGGAAAAATTTGCAAAATATAAAGAGGGAAATATATTTAAAATTAAATTCAGTAACAATTTTTATGCGATTTATAGCCAAATTTGAGTGAAAAGCGTTACAACGCTGTCCATTTTTGGGTCATTTTGCACAATACATATGATAATTCTCGAAAAACGGGATGAAAAATTATCTGAAAATTGCACACAGGTTATTCGTTTACCATTTTATTAAATGGTACAGAAATCCTGGAAAAAAACTATTGCTAGCCCCGTCATGTTAGAAGAACCCTCAGTGGTGTCCCTTTAAATGCTAATAATTTGTCTACAGCCCAGTGCAATGACAATCGAGTGACGCATGACTACAATGCCTATTTTGCTTTGAATTTTGACAGTCAAGTAAAGATTGTTTAATTTATGCTTAGTTTAATATATTTTTTCTTTAGTATAACAATGTGATTTGCTGAGGGATGATTTGTCAGTCAGAGTGAATAGAGGTCATGCTGATTAATTTACAACTATGAATGTAACCAGTTGTCGTTGTACGATAATTACAAATTGTATGTAAAATAAGAAAATTAGTTGTTCATTTTGCTACGTTCTTATTTTGGTAAAGATTATTTTCAATTAAATACAGTTTTCAAATACATTGTTTTTGTTTTATATTTCACATCTTATTATTTATCGATGCTTATTATTACAAAAATGGTATCAAGAGTGGACGGGCTTTGTTCTAGTTGCTGTTGTTGTATTTTCAAAGCCATGGAACATACGACCAAGATTAAAGAAGACATATTTTGACAATACATACTTCAAATCTGCAACACTGCAATAACTATTCATTATACCACAGTAAAATTTATGTTAGGGACATATTTATACTTATGTTTAAGCAATCAATAAGGCGCAACATATATTCTACCACAGATGTTATAGCGCCAAGACGAAATTTCAACTGCTGCCGCCTTTTGCATTGTCTACTTTTAATACTGGGTGTTTGTGACTTATAACCATCAACGTGACAATAACATAACATTTATATGCATTGTAATGCCTCTGGTGTGGTCTAGTTGTCAGGATCCCTTTGACTTGGAATAACTTGCTATCCTGCCGCTTCCACATTTCATTTGCTAATTAGTGAACAGTTCTTTACACTGCATTGGCAAGTTAGTCACGTGACCTTAGTGGGTAAACAAACACACGGCTACTGATATGATCACTGCAATTTACTATAAAGTACAAGTTAAATGTTGATGCTGCACATCAAAGACGCCGCCAAATGATGTGAAAAGTACAAAATCAGCCTTGTCAATTGTTCTGCATTACAGTTGAATATCCGTAGGACTAATATTTTTTTCTTTATGTTCTTGGTATTTGCTCGTTGTTGAATAATCAAATTGCATATTTTTGTAAAAAAGTAGAATCTAATGCATAAATTTACAAAGTAATGCCATGTCTGAAATTCTGAAATGCTTGTCTGTTGCTGCAAAGATTGAAAGGTCTAGTCGAAGCAAAATAAATATGATGACAAGTAAAAATGAAATGATTGATATACTTAGAATAAATTCAAGACAAAAGTAAAGAAAAATATCTCTGTTGCGCTGAAAATATGTCCGTTTGGTGCGAATTGCATAATGTTCGAATAACTTTGAGGTTGAACTTTTCTTTAAATTAACAAATAGCAAAAATATGTCTGTGATATCAAATAATAGTTATGAATAAATTGTCGAATATATTAAATTTTAAGTTACGTATTGTTTACTTATTTACAAAAGATCGAACTACTTCAATAAACACAAGATTGCATATTTGCCTGGAATTTATTTAAGTATAGAACCACTTAATGTAATAAGAAATATAGGCAAAACAGAATAATCGTCGCAGAATCCTTCAAATTTTACCTATATATTGCAAATATGTGTGATACATTTTAAAACAAACTTACTTTTTTCACTAATTTAATGTGTTTTATTAAATTTTACTTATTTTCCTGAATAAGCATAAGTTTTGTCTGTTTTGCAAAAAATATTTCCGTTGCGCCGGTAGCGCCAAATAAATCTTCGTTTCGTATTTTAGTCATTAACACGTTATTTCTTAGGCGAATAAAATTAGATAATGATAAAATGAATATGATATTCAAACAAAAAGTTATTGCCCCTTACCGTTGTGATTTCGAATCCCGCTTTGGACTTTAGATTTTTCCTGTGAGGAAGCTATTTGACGAAACGCCCGTGGTTCTACTTAGGTGCCCGTTCGTGCCTGAGAAAAAGACTTGAAAAATACTAGAGGTTCTCTTCCACGAAAGAAGCTGGAAAGTCGCCATATAACCATTACAGTGTTAGTTCGATGTAAACCCCAACCAAAACGATAACAGGAAACATGATTTTAACTAACCGCGAGTGTTACAAACTTAAAGCAACACTGGGGAGTGGATGGTAAACCACCCTATCGAGATACAATGGCCCCCAGTAATTTGAACTCATTTAGTCGCCTTATTTAAGGGATAAATGCAGGGATAAACGGATGCTACTATTCTAATGTCTCAACCCTTACTGGCAACACCTTAGCTTCAAAGGGACCTACTACATGTCACGTGACTGCCTCTGTCGATAATGACCATGACAATTATGCAATATGGCTCAAATTGGCTATTTTTTCATAATCTGTTTACATCAATGTTTCCATATTTAATTATATGGGTGTCGATAATTCAACATGAAGTGTTTCTCATTAAAATTTCAAAGAATAATCGTTAAGAAGTATTGCGTTTGCTTCAAAAATGTCGAGATCCTTGTTTGAATCATGACAAAAAATGTTTATCTTATTTCATTTTTTGTTTAAGATGTACGAACGGACGAACAGTTGCATAACATAATACACCGAAATTCTTCCGGGCGTATAAAAATTAATTCTCACTTGACAGATCAAAAACAAATCACAAATCGAATTAACAAGAAATGTATGCAATTGCAGATTCGAACTCGCAAAATCATTTTCATAACTTGAGTGCATATATCATAACGCTACTTGGTGGGTAAACATTTGCATACTTACTTTCATTATGTTACATTGCAATAAAAAATGTAACTATGAAACAGCTTGCACAACCCATTATATCATAATGGTACGACAGAATAATGCAAACGTTATCGTGTTTGACATGTGTACATTAAGACTTTTTTTCTAAATATTTAAATAAGATCCATGCAGTTTTCATAAAATCTACTGACTTTGTTTTATGTGATACAAGTAGTTCTGTAAATGTCTCACATTTATGGCTACACTAATAGTCAATAACGATAAAACACAAAACAAGAGTGTCCGGGTCGTTTTAATTATCTTAAAAAAGGACACTTTCCTATTACTATTTGTAGCGCTGGTTAAAAATAATATCTTGGAAGCCGAATGCGCTATGTGATTTTTTTATTTGAGCGCTTAAAGAAAAATATGTCAGCCCGTTTATAATCTGAGTTTCTCTTCTAAACATTGGTTGAACAATTTCAAGGTATCCTTCGCATACTTGTTCGTTTATTTTCATAGTCAGGCGTATCTAGATATACACTGTGATTATGCTCCAGACAAAAAGTAGGTTTTACAAATTTCAAAAAGGCAAAAAATTTAAAGTTAAAAGAGAGATGTGGTTTGTTAGCAGTGCACTTTTTACAATATTTTCTAAATGGGTCCATTTCATTACTAAGAAGTATTCACGACTGTAAATAATCCATTTTTTTTCTACCGAAGGCCGTCTGATTTCACTTTGACTTCCGCGAAAATTGACAGTAAAGAAATAAATATAGGCAGAATTTCCATTGGTCATTTTAACAATTTAGTCTAATAACCTGTTTGAATGATACTTTAGAAGAGCTTCTGTAATAGGTAGAGGTATGTTCGATTGCGCGATAGCAAGAAGTGTTGGGAAAAGATATTACTCAGAATATATATGAAAACTCGAAAATGATATTTTCTAGATGTTTTTAACAGCTTTTCAATAAATATATGAAATTAAATATGACAGATCGCCTTTTTGATACTTTTACGTTCGGGTTTCTCTTCTAAGCTGTTCTAGTCTTGAACCGAGCATAAGACGATTGAAACGAACTTTCGATTAATTTACAGTTGCAAAATTCTCCGTGGAAGTATCTACTAAATCCTTGTTTCATTATAAATTCCTATTCAAATCAAATTCCATTTTGATTAAAATCAAATAATGTAAGTAATTCTGTTTAAATCTAAGATGACAATTAATGGGGAAAAACATGTATAAGTCTATATATATCAAGTTATCCCCGGGGTGGGGCAAATTTTGATTTTAAGAAGCCATGAACTCTGATCTGCACATCGTCGCATAAGTAATATTTTTGGCAAAAGTTTTTTTATCTATATAAATTTCTTTCAGAAAGTGTTACCTTAATCCGAGGAAGATTAAACCTGTGCTCTGCAGATCGTCTTATTATAATGGTTAACATTTCTGCCGAGGAGTTGCTATTTCATTCCACCGGTGCAAAAGGTACCGGACACGAAAACTGGTACCAGACGGACGGACGAACAGGTGCATAACATTATACACCGAAATTCTTCTTGGCGTATAAAAATGAATTCTCACTTGACAAATTAAAAACAAATCACAAAGTAAAAATCGAATTAACAAAAAATGTATGCAATTGCAGATTCGAACTCGCAAAATCATTTTCATAACTTAAGTGCATATATCATAACGCTCCTTGGGTAAACATTTCCATACTTACTTTACTGTTACATTGCAATAAAAAAGTGTAACAATGAAACAGCTTGCACAACCCATTATATTACAAGTAAAATGGTTTCCTGCGGTGAACATTTTAATGATATAAAAGATATTTCATTTAACTATTTTCAACATTTTTTTTTTTGGGGGGGGGATAAATAAACGTTTGTATCAGGAATATAGTTGACAATAATCGATCAATATAGAAGAAGGTCTTTGGAAACTGGTGACCGTTGAAGACCGGAGAAGGTCGAACATAAAACAATTATTTCTTTTTAAGAAAATGATTAAATAGGCCAACCATTTTATGAATAATTCCGAGCAAAAAATAAATAAAGTAAACACACAAGTTTACGCAGAAAATATCTCTTTATGGCAGAATATTTTAATTTTGTAGATTTTCAGTTTAAACAATTTATTGTTTGTAAAATTTGAGATAGATATTAAAGAAACATTGATAATTTTCAAACACATCATTCAAGTAAAATAATTATAGAAAATTAGAAATATCACGTAATAGTTTTATGTTCTCAATTAGGTATAATTCGGACTAATTCCCTACAGGTAAATCCGTAACGTAACGGCAAACGGTATTTAGCTGGGTTTTCGAAAAGGTCAATTAACCAATCATATACGGTTTACAGATCACATGCTCCTCCATGTACCGAAAACAGGTCACGTGCTCCTCCATGCCTCAAAAGTTAAACGCGTACCAATACCCTGCGGTCTCCAGACCGCAGGGAATAATGGTACGACATAATAATGTAAACGTTATCGTGTCCGACGTGTGCACATTAAGACTTTTTTCTAAATAGTTTAATAAGATCCATGCAGTTTTGATAAAATCTACTGACTTTGTTTTATATGTGATACAAGTAGTTCTGTAAATGTCTCACATTTATGGCTACACTAATAGTCAATAACGATTAAACACAAAACAAGAGTGTCCGGGTCGTTTATCTTAAAAAAGGACACTTTCCTATTACTATTTGTAGCGCTGGTTAAAAATAATATCTTGGAAGCCGAATGCGCTATGTGATTTTTTTTTTATTTGATCGCTTAAAGAAAAATATGTCAGCCCGTTTATAATCTGAGTTTCTCTTCTAAACATTGGTTGAACAATTTCCAGGTATCCTTCGCATACTTGTTCGTTTATATTCATAGTCAGGCGTATCTAGATATATACGGTCATTATGCTCCAGATAAAAAGTAGGTTTTACAAATTTCAAAAAGGCAAAAAAATTAAAGTTAAAAGAGAGATGTGGTTTGTAAGCAGTGCACTTTTTACAATATTTTCTAAATTAGTCCATTTCATTCATAAGAAGTATTCAAGACTGTCAATAATTCCTTTTTTTTCGACCGAAGGCCGTCTATTTCACCTTGACTTCTGCTAAAATAAACAGTAAAGAAATGAATATAGGCAGAATTTTCATCGGTTATTTTAACACTAATAGCCTGTTCAATTGATACTTTAGAGGTCAGAATAAATATGAAAACACAATAATGATATTTTCTAGATGTTTCTAACAGCTTTTCAATAAATATATGAAATTAAATATGACAGATCGCCTTTTTGATACTTTTACGTTCGGGTTTCTCTCCTAAGCTGTTCCAGTCATTATATTCTCTTCTTGAACCGGGCATAAGACGATTGAAACGAACTTTCTATTAATTTACAGTTGTAAAATTATCCGTGGAAGTATGTACAAAATCTTTGTTTCATTATAAATTTATATTCAAATCAAATTCTATTTTGATTAAAATCAAATAATGTAAGTAATATCGTTTAAATCTAAGATGACATTTATTAGGGAAAAACATTGCGGGTAAAATGAACTGATACGAGGGTTGTTCGGGAAGTTCTGAGAATTGTTTTATAGCACACGTTGTAGTCGGGTTAGCGTAAATATAAATATATACGCATTTATTTCAATATATACTGTACAGTATCTGAAAATATCATCATCATACACACAGAAACTAAAACATAATAACAAGAGGGCCATGATGGCCCTGGGGTCGCTCACCTGTACATAGGCCCCCAGGGCGGGGCCAATTTAAACCAAAGGGCTTTTATTTGAACAAACTTGGAAGACACCCATTAGAAGATGTTTCATGATGTTAAGTTTTTACTATACACAAATAATGAAAAACAATGACTTTTGCCCCCCCCCCCTCCCCCCTCCCCCTGGCAGGCCAATTTTAACCCAAGGGCTTTTATTTGAACAAACTTGGTAGACACCCATTAGAACATGTTTCATGCTAAATATCTTAGCTCTAGCTCTTTGGGTTCTTTAAAAGAAGATTTTTAAAGTTTTTAATTACTATATGCAATATAGGGAAAATCAATGACCCCCTAGGGCGGGCCAATTTTGACTCAAGGGCTTTTATTTGAACAAACTTGGTAAACATCCATTAGAACATGTTTCATGCTAAATATCTTAGCTCTAGCTCTTTGGGTTCTTTAATAGAAGATTTTTAAGTTTTTACTCTATGTATATAGGGAAAATCAATGACCCCTGGGGCGGGCCAATTTTGACCCCAGGGCTTTTATTTGAACAAATTTGGTAGACACCCATTAGAAGATGTGTCATGCTAAACATCTTAGCTCTAGCTCTTTGGGTTCTTTAAAAGAAGATTTTTAAGTTTTTACTACATGTATATAGGGAAAATCAATGACCCCTGGGGCTGGGCCAATTTTGACCCCAGGGCTTTTATTTGAACAAGTTGGTAGACACTCATTAGAAGATGTTTCATGCTAAATATCTTAGCTCTAGCTCTTTGAGTTCTTTAAAAGAAGATTTTTTAAAGTTTTTACTATATGCATATAGGGAAAATCAAAGACCCCCTGGGGCGGGGCCAATTTTGACCCCAGGGCTCTTATTTGAACAAACTTGGTAGACATCCATTAGAACATGTTTCATGCTAAATATCTTAGCTCTACCTCTTTGGGTTCTTTAATAGAAGATTTTTAAGTTTTTACTCTATGTATATAGGGAAAATCAATGACCCCTGGGGCGGGGCCAATTTTGACCCCATGGCTTTTATTTGAACAAATTTGGTAGACACCCATTAGAAGATGTGTCATGCTAAACAACTTAGCTCTAGCTCTTTGGGTTCTTTAAAAGAAGATTTTTAAGTTTTTACTACATGTATATAAGGAAAATCAATGACCCCTGGGGCTGGGCCAATTTTGACCCCAGGGCTTTTATTTGAACAAGTTGGTAGACACTCATTAGAAGATGTTTCATGCTAAATATCTTAGCTCTAGCTCTTTGGGTTCTTTAAAAGAAGATTTTTTAAAGTTTTTACTATATGCATATAGGGAAAATCAAAGACCCCCTGGGGCGGGGCCAATTTTGACCCTAGGGCTCTTATTTAAACAAACTTGGTAGACATCCATTAGAACATGTTTCATGCCAAATATCTAAGCTCTAGCTCTTTGGGTTTTTTAGAAGAAGGTTTTTTTAAGTTTTTACTATATGCATATAGGGAAAATCAATGACCCCCTGGGGCGGGGCCAATTTTGACCCCATGGCTTTTATTTGAACAATCTTGGTAGACACTCATTAGAAGATGTTTCATGCTTAATATCTTAGGTCTAGCTCTTTGGGTTCTTTAAAAGAAGATTTTTTTAAGTTTTTACTATATGCATATAGGTAAAATCAATGACCCCCTGGGGCGGGGCCAATTTTGACCCCAGGGCTTTTATTTGAACAATCTTGGTAGAAACTCACTAGAAAATGTTTCATGCCAAATATCTAAGCTCTAGCTCTTTGGATTTTTTAGAAGAAGATGTTTAAAGTTTTTTCTTTTGGTTGCCATGGCAACCAGAGTTCTGCATGGAATGGAATTCTTTGAACAACTTTGTTAAGGCTTTACACAAGGAACATCCCTGTGAAGTTTCATTATGATCTGCCTTATGGTTTCAGAGGAGATGTCGTTTGAAAAGTGTGAACGGACAACGGACGACGTACGACGGACGACAGACGACGGACGAAGAGTGATCCTAATAGCTCACCCTGAGCATATGCTCAGGTGAGCTAAAAATAGTAAATAACCATATAACAAACACCCGGAGCACGCCGACGTCATTTGCAACGTTATGCGACGTTAAAGTCCATCGATCGTAGCACCTTTTCAACGTAGTCACCTGCAATTTCGATGCATTTCCTGTGTCGGCTGATCCACTTATTGTATGTTTCCACGTACCAGCTATCGGTAAAGGACGAGACTATAGCTTGCGTATGCTTAACAAGATCGTCAGCTGAGTCAAAGCGTTTTCCACGCAGCTGTGATTTGACCTCCGGGAACACATGGCAGTCCATCGGAGCGAGGTCCGGGCTGTAGGATCGTCTTCGATCGAGTTTCTTCCTTCTTTAAAACGAGCATGCCATCTATACACTGTAGCCGGACTGCATTTCTTGTATTTTCCTGTAGAATTGATCATTTTCATTGTTTCTGTGGAAGACTTTTCCAGCGCAACACAAAATTTCACGATGCTTCGCAATTCAACGTCACCTATCGACGTCATGTTGTTTACTCAGTGGCTCTGGGCAACAACTTTAAAACAATGTTGATCCGTTGAGAATTTAAATAACGTTATGATATTTTCAGGAAATGATGTCATGACGTTCCGCTGCTGACCAGCGTTTTCGCGCATTTTTACGTTATCAAAATTACGAAATATTATTAGTGTAGCGCGTTATACCTTTCTTTAGAGTCGGACTGCTCCGGTGCGGCGTTATAGTGTTGCTATGGTTAATGCTATTTCCGGCTATTGTTGTCTGATTCTATTCAATTTTTAGGAATAGTTTCGTGATATGCTAATCTTAGTATGTGTAAAATATTACGTCTTAGAAACAAAAAATATAGGAGATATGACAAAATTCTCAGAACTTCCCGAACAACCCTCGTATAAAACTATAGAGGACGAATTAAATGTTCTGTTTGCGGTTAGCATGGATAGTAGTACTAAGCTTATTCTATGCAAGTTAACAAGTTTGACTTCGGCCGAGTATCTTTTTAAAGATACTTCTTATTTACAATGATACTGTTAACTGTCGTCAAAGCTCTCAATAAATTTGTATGTTTATATCATTCTGAATAATTGGTATGGTTGCCATTTATTTTGGATTTGTTGGGTATTTAACATAAGTATTATCTGATTTCCGCCGCTTGTTAAATAAATAAAATAACGAGTTTTATGTGGTTACTTCGAATATTTTTTAAGTAACAAAGATTAGTATGAAAAATTTCAGAGAACACGAAAAATAAATAAATAAATAAAAATAAAGTAATAAATAGAAATAAATGCAAAAGCGAGTTATTATTTAAACACTACAAATTTCTTCCATAACAGATCTATTCACATATGCATTTTAAACTTGACACCTCCAATATACTTTTTGATATGTCAAATTATAGAAAAAAACAATAAGATTGGAAAATGGTTATGGCCAATATCTTCCAAGTTATGCAATACGAATTATGATTCTCGGGCACTATATAATAGTTTCTTGCTCCGGACATGCAAAACCCGACGGATTGAAGGACGGCTGGATAGACAGACACGCTTATTTAAGCATTACCATTTACAAGTTTGTTGTTTTAAGGAGTTTTGATTCGTTTGCACTGCTCCACCTCAAATCCTATAAATTAAGTAAAAGTGATTTAAAGTGACGCTCATAATGCAGTATGAAAATTTATTTTGGGCAATTATATCAAACATTGGTAAAAGAAAGTTACGGCATTACTGCTTCTTCTTCACTAGGGTCTAGTCATCTATGAAGTTGATAGCTCCAGCAACGTTATGCCTCAGTGTGACAAAAGAAAACAGATGCCTTGACGGACGGACGGACACGTTTGGATATTTTGGTATACCACAATTACAACTTTGTTGTAAGTGAAAGAGGATATGGGTATAAACAGTTAATCTTTAAATAACTGTTACACTAGTTTTGCACAAAAAGTACAATAAAATACAAAACAACCCATAGTTTAAATTTATATTTTATTGAAGATATACTGTATCAAAATAAGAAATTAATATCTAACTTTTAGTTAAGTGTAATGGCAACTGTCAGTTTTAAATTTATCAACATAACCTCTATTCACACTGCTGTTCACATGAATAACCAACAATCTCCACATAGCAAAACATTTTGTTTACTACAAATGCAATCTAACATACTGGGCATAAATCTAACCATCGTAACTGGAAATTCAAAGCAGAGGATGTATAGTAGTCACGTGTCATACGGTTGTCATTGCACAGGGCTGTAGACAAATTATTAGCATTTGAATTTATTTTCGAGCTAATTCACAGAACTGTTTTGACATTGTACATTTTGTTCGTTAAAGGTAATCAAAACTTGAGTGCAACAATGTCGAACCAAATTCGTAAACTGTTAACTATTTTGATAACAATTTGTCTACAGCCTTTTGTAGAAAATAATTAAAATATTTATATTAACACAAATTTAAATACACTTTTCATAGTTATATTTGATCAAAATCATTGAATAGTTTGTACCAGTTTGTACCAGTGATATAATTTGATTAATATGGTCGCACATTTCGTATCTTTGATGTTATTATAATGATGATACTTCCGATTATATCTTAATATCATATCTTAATTTTTTGGTTTGTTCAATGATATTATATAATTATTGTCCATTATGGTTCATATTTTTGATCTTTTATATCTTTTTATAAATGTTAAACATCATGTACCCATAAATTTATTAGGATATTTTATGGTCCCACATTTCTCTATTTAGATTTTCATTAAAGTAAAATATGCACCCATGCTGTACCAATTAGCATGGTTCCACATATATTTATAGTAAAATAATTAATTTTAAGCATCCATGACATATTGATCATGGCACCACTTTTAAAAACAAATAAAACTTTATATATGCACCCATGCTGTACCAATAAGTTAAGCATTGTTCCACATATATTTATAGTTAAATACTTATTAATTATTAAGCATCCATGACATATTGATCATGACACCGCTTTTAAAAACAAACATAGCTTAGTATATGCACCCATACTTAATCAATAGGATAAGCATGGTTCCACATAATTATATTTAAAAGTAAAATAATTATTAAGCATCCATGATATATTGATCATGACACCGCTTTTAAAAACAAATATAACCTGATATATGCACCCATGTAGTATAACATGGTCCCACATACATATTTTTATCCATGATACTAAAAATATCATGATACCGATTTTGTCTAACGTAACTTTGAATGCACCATTCCTAAATGGATCTAGGATAGTACCACAAATAAGAATTATAAAGCATTAAGTACTCTTTTTCAAATTCTCGCTCATTTAGTTACTTATACTCTATGTACTCATTACATGAATCTACATGTATACACAGATATGACAAAAATCCTGCCTGAAGGCAGTTCATATACAATACTATCTTTCAAAAAGTCAATATATGAATCTGGGAATATATAAAACATATATATACAATATATACAACATTCTTTAAAGATAAGTGGTAAAGATAAATTAATAAACATTATACGGTTTTCTATTTTTTACAAAATATAAAAGCATTTAACAAAAATCAACAAACAAAAAATAAAAGGACAAAAATATACATCAACAAATAAAAGCCCATTCAATCACTAAATCAATGCCAATACTAACGTCTTGCAACTATTCATATGTATGATACAACAACTGGTGTACAACATTAGGCCTTTTAAAAATACTTTTTTCTTGTTTGTTTTGTTATTGTTTTTTTTTTTTTTTTTGGTAATATTTTTCCTATTTTCTTATATACATACTCATTAATATAAATCAACAAATTAACTGATAAAACCCCATTTATCCCATGATATACGCGTTTGTATAAATTAATGACACAATGATTGTTTTTGGGTTTTTTCTGGTACTTTTTTCCCCCAATTTTTTATACAATGAAGAATAATTAATAAGATTTACAACATACATGTCTGAATCTAAAAAAATAAATGGATACAAAGCAAACCAAAACAATTGAGTTTGGTATTTACATTGGCATAAAAATCAATTAATTTCAAGCAAAGAACATGTGGATATTTCAGAATCATAAAATGAAGTATGTTTTTATAATTAAAAATACGACATGCGAAAGCAATCTTACTCGGTCCATGCCAATGCACCCTCCTGCTAGACATAGAAGTTTGCTTAAGATTGCGAATGCACTAAATGATATTTACGCAATGGTATGTCTATCATTTGTGAAATACAAATGAAAATATTTACATTTATTTATTTAGAGTAGAACTCTGGTTACAGCAAACATTATGTCTTCATACAAAAGGATCTATCACGGATTTATATAAATCCGTGGATGTATTTTAACACTAACTTTATTTTATATACTTTCACACTTACACGTATTTAAAGCATACCAAACTGCATTTTAACAACATTTCAAAAATATACAGTATATACAAATACATTGTTTATAACATAGTTTGTCCTATATAATACTGCTTATATAATAACTGTTTTTACATGTCTTAAATACCTTTAATTAACTGAATTATATTAAACTGTCACCATTAACCAAAATAACAGTGTATAAGTTTTAATCGATGAATTATGCTGTACAATGCAAAAAGAGCAAAAAACAATAACTATTTACATAGTACTTTCTTAGACAGCAAAAAGCATAATGTGTTTATTGGCGAAACACACTATCCAATAGGTAAAATAAGACTAATCTTAACTAACGAAGAACAAAAGAATAACAACGTCAAAAAGTGATTATCAGCACTGACAAATTGATATAGTCTGCGTTAAAACAAAACAGATAAATTTGTTTATGTTATCCTCATTTTATAATGATCTTAAGTTATAATCATCCAAATAATCATGAATATGCAAAATTGTTTTTATCCAAAGCTTAATTGTATTTATTATATTATACAACAAGTAGAGAAAAGATGAATAAAGCAAAATCTTCAGTACGTACTACAGAAAATACTATGTACGTTAAAGCACCGATTACATTTTTAATTATGAATAATATAGACAGTGTTTATTTAATAAATAATATACAATTTATCTATAATTTTATTATGCAAACTACTTAAAACAAAAAGTAATACAAAATTTCAGTTTATTTACACGCGTTAGCATGCTTTAGTTAATGATACACATTGATAAGGGTTGATAAATCGGGGAATATTTTACAAACTAAGAAGTTTAATGATCATCAAAAGTATGTCTTTACTGAACATTGTACGATCCACTTGATATTTTTAGAGACGTGTTAATTATACTCGACTTAAATACTCGATAACAACGAAAGGGAAGATTACGCGTAAGAAATATACAAAAACAATTTACAATGTACATTCGAATTACATATTAACAAAAAAAGTTAAATTGGGTAAAACATATTTAATGACAAGCAAGCCGATAAAGCCAGAAGTTTAGACCACCCTTCTCATTTGAGAACGTATGTACACACATGTAGATCTGCATGTACAAATAACTATCAAAAGTATGAAAGTAATTCTGTTGAACACAAAAATGCACATCTATAACGACCAGCACGATATGTCATAAAATTTCTGGACAACAACCACAGCAAGAAACAAAACGATATATACAAAATATTTTGATGGTCATAGATACGAAAATGCAATATTAAAAACAAAAAACAAAAAACAAACAATATGCAAATCAAACATACAGAGTTTACTGAAATATATATTCAATCTTCGCAAAAGCAAAACACTAATGGTACATGCAATATATATATTGCAAATAAATTTTACACAAACAAAGAAAATATTAATTTACAAAGTATTTTCATAGATAATATTTACACTTATCATTTTGTTACTTTCAACTTTCCAAGACACATCATATGCACTTCAGCATAATTATCAATATTACTTAAATATAAGTCCAGTTGTTCATTAGGAACATCCCGAAACATAAGAATGGTGATTGCACACAAGACATGAATATGTTTTAGATGTCAGTTACTAAATGTTTCTTGTATGCCTACAAGAAGGATAATGAGCTTGTCGCAGACATTTTCAAATAAGAAAATAAAAAATAAAGAATTCTACAAACACAGCTGCAGTGTTTATAAAATATTGTGCTATACTATGATCAAAAGGATACAAGTGATATAAATCAATGATCATCACTGCAAACTCCAAATTAAACAATGATAAGGGAAGCACAATAATTATAAACTAAAACATGTCATATATTCTGCGATATGCAAATTTTAAGTGAAAATTGCCTGAAAACGCGTTTACATCATATCAAACTTGAATCAGCACTTTCCCCTATAATACATGTTTATATACACAATAAATTTATACAAGACATGAACATGATTTAGAACAAAATCAAAACAAAAATGATTCATCAGTATACGTGAACTATTCTACTTTGTTTGGGTCACACTAACACCATTACTTTATCAATATATTATAGCAACATGTTACATGTTTGCATTTGGAGAAATCCCTTTTAGCAATAATGCTCAAAAGACATAAACTCAAACTGATGCTGAAACAGTTTAACATAAGATACATACCGGTATATTTACTAGCATAAAACATAGCTTGTCTAACTAATAAGTAAACATTCTGTATCTCTTTAATTCAAAGTAGGACAAAATTTATATATATTTCAACATTACATTAAAAAGTATCAGGAACCTTAGTCAAAACAAAAACATATTTATTTACAACAAAATGAAGTAAAGATGATAAAAACTTATTTATGTATCAATAAAACATTAATAGTCCATTACATTACAGTATAGATTATTACAGGGTGAATATAAACAATAATATGAAATATAAACACATTTAATTTAAGTCACAAGTCATCTTAATATGTCAAAACACAAAAAGATATTACAACATTAAAAGTATATATGGCAATGTAAACAATTATACTATTGAAAGTTTTAAGATAATCTTTTTATTTGAAAGAAAGAATGAATTTCTCCTTTTTATTGTCAATTTGTAAGAATAGTCAGATCACTGTTATACAAACAAAACAATTGGACATCACACCACATCACATCTTGGTAAAGTACTGTGGTTAGACTATCTATAGTGTTGACGACTTCTACACAGTCCTAAAATCAGAAAAATGTGGTACAATTATGGACATAGCTCATGACAACTCCACTGCTTTCACCGGAGATGCATTTGCTAGAAAAACTTATAGTGGTTTAGGAGAAGTTTTAACAGAAATCAACTAAATACAACCGACACATTGCCATCGCCAAATGTCATCTTTAAGATAACAAGAGCCACTATTACGCGAGACCATTTTTGGCTTATTCTTAACTTTAAATTAAAGTCAAACACATCAGTGGAAGTATATTGTAGTAGAGTGCTTCAAGAAACATCGTTTTCTGGTACAAAATATAATCAAATTTCATATTCAACCTAGACAAAGTCATTTAAAATAATAATAATAAATAAAAAAAAATAATAAATGTAAACTTTTTTACAAGACAACGCTCCACTTTTTTTAAATTTTCTAAACGCAAACAAATAAATGATTTAAACAAACCTTTAAAAAGCAAAAGAAAAAAATGAAGGTTTCCTTTTTAATAGGTCTGTCTAGTCACACTTTATGTTTTGTCCAAATTGAATCATTTCCATATATAAATGACAAAAGTTAAGAAGGTATAAGCAAACTTCAACCATCTGACCTTGTCGGTCAATGTAATTTAAAGGTCAATGTCATATCTAAGTTATTCATCATGTCCGTTTGGTCATAGTGAGCTGTAGTGCTGTTTATCAAATCCGTTCATAAATAACAAAATGATGACAATCGAAATTGTATAATCTAACATTGACGGTCAAGGTCATTTAAAGCTCAAGGTCAAGGTCAGTTCAACCTTTAGAAGGTTAAAGTTTAATGTTAAAGTTTGTCTTCGGCAACACCGACATGACTGTTAATATACCTCTTAGAAAGTCGAGCTAAAAAAAACAGCAACAAAACAAAACATGTTGATAGTATTCTTAGTAATTTAGTATAAATATTGATATAATGAATAATAATATTTTGTTCTAAAACCAATTTATTATCTGCTATTTTGATATGTCACATCGGACTATACTACACTTGCCAACAACATCTAATACTTATAACATTGTTTGATGTCACGAATGTTACTGAATACTATCAACACAATGGACCGATTCACTTCAAGAAATGATAATTATATAAATCTAGGTTTTTTAAGTGACCACGCTCTGGCAAAACCATTATTCACTAAAATGAAATGACTTTCAATTATTGTTCGAGGTCTATATATACATGTCAAATATCCATAAAGGTATAATTGTAGACAGTAAGACTGTGGTGTGTTTTTCTATAAAATAGAAATGGAAATGTGTCCATAGGACACGGGTGCCCCCACACTCCACTGATTTGTCAATCTTATGTCTCTAGGTCAAATATTTATTTTGGCTACATGTGCCCAAGTTTAAAACTAAAAATCGTTTATTAAGTAAAGGGCAAAAACTACAAATACTGAATAAATCCACAAGCAAATCCCAAGGTGCATAAGTACATATGCTGACCAACATTCTTATAAACTTTCTGGCCTACAGGTCAAATACTTTTGAGCTATGCATGAACAAGTTGAAAATTGCAAATTTATCCTTAGGACAATAACTTTCACAAGACAGAATAAAGTCACAAGCAAAACCCCATGTGCACTACTTCCCATGCTGATTAGCATTCCTGTAAAGTTTCACGACCCTAGGTCAAATACTTTTAAACTATGTGTGACACAAAATTGAAATTGCAAATTTTTACTAAATCAAGGACAATAACTCTACAAATATTACATACTAGTAAATTCACACAAAAATAAGCACATGAGCCATAAGCATCACAAGTTGATAATTGCAAATGTTTACTGAGTAAAGGGCTATATATAACTCAGACAAACAGAATAAAACCCTAGGTGCACAACATCACATGCTGACCAACATTCCTGTCTAGGTCAAATACTTTTTGAGTTATGTGCATCACAAGTTGAAAATTGCAAATTGTTACTAAATCAAGAGCAATAACTCTAAAAATACTTATAATATCCACATGATTCAGAAAATACCCAGGTGCACAACTACAAATGCCGATCAACATTCCTGTAAGGTTTTGTGACTCTAGGTCAAATATTTTTTGAGTTACGTGCAACACAAGTTGAAAATTGCAAATTTTTACTAATTCAAGGGCAATATCTTATACCCATATAAAAATACCCAGGTGCAAAACTACACATGATGATCAAAATTCCTGTAAGGTTTCATGACTCCAGATCAATTACTTTTTGAGCTACGTGCGACACAAAAAGAGAACGGACGGACAGACGGATGGACGGACATGCCACTTAAATGGACTAAAGGGCCATTTCTTTTGTTATTTTCTTTTGTTAAATAGAGGGCCATGGCCCCTTATTTTATTGTAACGGAATGACCTCTATTGTTCTCTTTTGTTTTGTTTACAGTTAGATGGCCCCCTACTTCTCTTAAATAGCCCGGACGGACGTACAAGGGTAAATCTAAATGCCCCCACCCCTATAGTGGGGGCACAATAAAATCTATGTAAACAAGAAATGTCGAACGACACATACGCCCCCCTTTCTAGCCTTTGCCTCACATTATTGGTTATTTTTGTTAAAGAAACTTGCCATAAACTGGAACATTGAAGTATAAACTTATGGAAAAAAGAAAAATAATAATTACTTTGTGATAAATAGTTTTCAAGATAATGAGACATTTAAGGCTCCTGTGACATTGACCTTTGACCTAGTGACCACAATAGGGGTCACTAACAAGTTATGACTAATCAATATGACAAATATGAAGACTTTGTGATGAATAGTTTTCAAGATAATAAGCGGAAACTATTCTGACATTTAAGGCCCCTGTAATCTAGTGACTCCAAAAGCAATACGGATCATCTGTTGGTTATGACCAATCACTATGTGATGTTTGAAGACTTTGTGCTAATTATCTTTCAAGATGCCCCTGTGACATTGACCTTAAAACTATTGACCCCAAAACCAATAGGGGTCATCTACTAGTTATTACCAATCACTATGTAAAGTATGACAACTTTGTAATGAATACTTTTCAAGATAATCAGCGGAAACCATTATGACAATTAAGGCCCCTGTGACCTGGACCTTTGACCGAGTGACCCCAAAATCAATAGGGGTCATCTACTAGTTATGATCAATCACAATGTGACATATGAAGACTTTTTGATAAATAGTTTTCAAGTTAATAAGCGGAAATAATATTGTCTACCAACAGACAGACAGACAGACAGGCGGACCGACAGACAGACCGTCATTAGCAAAACAATATACCCCCCTCTTCTTCGAAGGGGGGCATAACTAAATAACCGTCGAAGCGGGGATAAATTCAATCTCATGAAGTCAACAGATGCATTATGCACATCGTCTGATTATTGTTAATATTGCAGCCATATATTATTAATTTCCTGCAATCTGCTCAAGAAATACTCTGAGAGGATATGAAACATTGAAATCTATGCACAATGACTAACTGTGACCTTGACCTAACCAGTACATCGTCCGTCTAATTAATATTTATATTTTTACCAAGTAGATTAAATTTCCTTCATTCGATAAGAAAACTTTGTAGACATGAAATTGCTAATAGATAGACAAGTGACTAGTTGCATTATATGCATGCATGATAAAAAAAAATCTTGCATATAAAACCAATAACCAATGTCAGATTTAAACATTCAAATACTGAAAATTGATATGCATGCATTACACTTAAAACATTTCCTTTCTTTCCCAAAATACTCGTGTTAAAACAAATTTCACTGTTTAAGATGTTTTCAAACTTACCATATTATTTACAAACAAGTATTAAAACTTGCGATACTTCACTGCCTTTCGTTTCTTCTCTGTTGCTTTTACAGCTGGACTTGCTCTGTTTGTCTTAAAGCTTGTGGCGAATGCCGTCAGTTTTATATCTTCTTGGCGACGTTTCTATTCAAAAAGAAATAATCGAAGCATAGAAGAACATAACCGTATATCTATTTTGATGCATTTCTGCATCATTTCTGCATATTAGAACAAACTACTGAACAGAAATTATGAAGCAAGACAGCTTTCTAAGATGCTGGGACACATAAACAACAGCGCCAAGATGGCCCTAGATCGCTCACCTGACCCATCATTTTATTGTAGTTCCAGCGATATCAAAAATATCAGAAGTACGACAGATAATATCAAAATTTCAACTTGGCATAAAAAATTACACCCTTTTGCCGTATTTACATGTCTGTATATCAAAAAGCAAGAAAATAGATCAAATGACATCAATAATAATCAAAAGATGGTCATATGATATCAAAATTCAATTTTGCATCAGAAATTACACCCATGGTCCAAATTTTAAGTCTGTATGTCAAAAAATATAAAACTAAGTAAAGTTATATCAAAACATCAAAAGTAGGTCGATCAGCCAATATCATTTTTTTTTATTCTGCATCAGAAATTAAACCCCTGGTCAAAATGTCAACTCTGTACTTTAAAAAATGTGAATCTATGTCAAACGATATCAGTTAGATCGAAAGTGAGTCAGTTTGATGACAATTGAGTAAAACAATGTTACCACTCGAGTGTTTAGAAGGTTTTGCCATATTTGGGTGATGTGACCTAGTCTTTGAAACCATTTGACCAATAAAGGAACTTAACCTAATAATCATCAAATTTCAAGATTATTTTGATCTAAACAGTAGCCACTAGAGTGTTAACAAGATTTTTTATTTTTAGCTCACGTGCCGAGATGACCCATGTCCAAACTTATCCATGCAATTACCTAGTCAAGAATCCTGACAAAGTTTGATGACAATTGCTCCAAAAATGTGATAACTAGAGTGTAAACAAGATTTTCCCCATTTAGGCAGTGTGATCTAGTTTTTGACCCCAGGTGACCTATATTTTAACTTTACCTAGAATTCATCAAAAGAAACTGTCAGACCAATTTCCATGATATTTGGATCAAAACAAACTGTGGCCACTAGAGTGTAAAAATGATTTTTCTATTTTTAGCTCCTGTAACCTATTTTTTTATTCGTGATGATCCCTATTCGAACTTATCCGAGCAATTACCTCGACAAGCATTCTGACAAACAAGAGGGCCATGATGGCCCTGAGGTCACTCACCTGTATATAGCCCCCTCCCGGCCCAATTTTTACCCAAGGGCTTTTATTTGTTTATTTGAACAGACTTGGTAGACACCCATAAGAAGATGTTTCATGCAAAACATCTAAGTTCTAGCTCATTGGGTTTTTTAAAAGAAGATTTTTTAAGTTTTTACTATACACATATAGTTAAAAACAATGACACCCCTCGGGCAGGGCCAGTTTTGACCCCCGGGCTTTTATTTGAACAAACTTTGTAGATATTTACTTAAAGATGTTTCATGCTTAATATCTAAACTCTAGCTATTTGGGGTTTTTCAAAGAAGATTTTTAAGTTTTTGCTATACACATATAAGGAAAATCAATGACCCCCGGGGCGGGGCCAGTTTTGACCCCAGGGCTTTTATTTGAACATACTTGGTAGACACCCATTAGAACATGTCTCATGCTAAATATCTTAGCTCTAGCTCTTTTGGTTCTTTAAAAGAAGATTTTTTAAGTTTTTACTATATGCATATAGGGAAAATCAATGACCCCCTGGGGCGGGGCCAATTTTGACCCCAGGGCTTTTATTTGAACAAACTTGGTAGACATTCACTAGAAGATGTTTCATGCCAAATATCTAAGCTCTAGCTCTTACGGTTCTTTAAAAGATGATTTTTAAAGATTTTACTATATGCATATAGGGAAAATCAATGACCCCCCGGGGCGGGGCCAATTTTGACCCCAGGGCTTTTATTTGAACAAACTTGGTAGACATTCACTAGATGTTTCATGCCAAATATCTTAGCTCTAGCTCTTTGGGTTCTTTAAAAGAAGATTTTTTTAAGTTTTTACTTTATGCATATAGGAAAAATCAATGACCCCCTGGGGCGGGGCCAATTTTGACCCCAGGGCTTTTATTTGAACAAACTAGGTAGACATTTACTAGAAGATGTTTTATGCCAAATATCTTAGCTCTAGCTCTTTGGGTTCTTTAAAAGAAGATTTTTTAAGTTTTTACTATATGCATATAGGGAAAATCAATGACCCCCCCGGGGCGGGGCCAATTTTGACCCCAGGGCTTTTATTTGAACAAACTTGGTAGACACTCACTAGAAGATGTTCCATGCCAAATATCTTAGCTCTAGCTCTTACGGTTCTTTAAAAGAAGACTTTTTAAGCTTTTACTATATGCATATAGGGAAAATCAATGACCCCCCGGGGCGGGGCCAATTTTGACCCCAGGGCTTTTATTTGAACAAACTTGGTAGACACTCATTAGAAGATGTTTCATGCCAAATATCTAAGCTCTAGCTCTTAGGGTTGTTTAAAATAAGATATTTAAAGATTTTTCTTTCGGTTGCCATGGCAACCAGAGTTCTGCATAAAATTAAATTCTTTGAACAATTTTTAAAGGTGACCACCAAAGGAACATTCCTGTGAAGTTTGGATGAAATTGGCTCAGTGGTTTATGAGATGTCATTTAAAGCAAAAGTTTACGGATGGACGACGGACGGACGGACGGACGCCGGACGAAAAGCGATCACAAAAGCTCACCCTGTCACTTTGTGACAGGTGAGCTAAAAATTGGTGATGACTGAAGCAAAACATGCGACCACTAGACTGTTAAATTTAAGACCACAAGACTGTTAAATTTAAGAACAAACGTGGATGACGACGGTCATTCAACGATCCTCAAAGCTCACCCTGACTTAATACACTCGTTACTAAATATAGTAACACAAGAACCGGTTAAACCGAGTGATGCTCCTCGAATAGGTTTTGGACACAGGGAAGTGTACCGCTTGTAGTTCCAGAGTTATGTCACAGACAATTTAAGTTCTGAAGGTGTAAAAGTGAACAAAGGACACTGACTCATTGAATAAGATCAATCTACCAACAAAGTTTCATGTTGCACCTCTTATGGTTATGTCCCGGACAAAAATCAAAGGGGCAATAACTCCAAAATCAGACAAGGTAAAGTTATAGTTCTTTTGCACTGCACTTCTACCCAATGACCCAATAAAATACATTTACCTACAAAGTTTTATGTTCATATCTCTTATAGTTTAAGAGTTATGTCCAGGACAAAGTTCAAAGTGTAAAAAATTGACAAAAGGCAATAACTCCAAAAATAAACAAGACATAGTTATGATTCTTTTGCACTGCACTTCTACTCAATGAAATCTATCTACCTACAAAGTTTCATGCTGTTATCTCTATAATTTTAGAGTAATGTCTCAGACAACGTTCAAAGTGTAAAAAGGGACAAAGGGCAATAACTCTAAAATTAGACAAGACAGAGTCATGGTTCTTTCGCACTGCACTTCTTCTAAACGAGATCTCTCTACCTACAAAGTTTCATGTTGATATCTCCTATAATTTTAGTGTTTAATATTTCCTGGACAAAGTTCAAAGTGTAAAAATGAACGAAGGGCAATAACTCCAAAATAAGACAAGACAGAGTTATGGTTCTCTTGCACTGCACTTTTACTTAATGAGATCTATCTACCTAAAAAGTTTCATATTGATATCTCTTAAAGTTTTAGAGTAATGTCCCAGACAAAGTTCAAAGTGTAAAATTGAACAAAGGGCAATAACTCAGTGTGATCTGCCTACCTACAAAGTTTCATGTTGATATCTAAGTTATGTCCTGGAAAAGGAAAGCGGACGGACGCACGGACAAAGCTGCGACGATATGAGCATAACAATTGCCTATGATTTCAGCTGATGATGAGTGTCACGTGACTGTTTATGAGTTTGTGGCCCGGGCCAAAAAACATAATCATAATCGGTCTGCTGAACAAGAGTAAGTGCAAAACTGACGTCATATTTTACGTCACAAAAACAGCTAGCTTTAAAAAGAGAAAGTATGTTTTAAGCAGGAACCCTTGATTTTATGAGAACTTAAGCGTAATTTCTACAAAATTGTAGTGAAATTGAAAAAAATACATTTTTATACAATTATATTCTGCAAAAATAAATCGTGCTTCTTGATTTTGGTGGACTTTGTATACACATAACGGAAGTAAATCTGTAGAAGTTGCTATACAGAGGCTGGTATTTCAACAAAAGAAATATTAATGTATTTTAACTACTAATGTATCGTAACGCCACGAATGCCCCCGCACGAATGCAGCCAAAATTTCAAATGTTATATTAAATTCCAAATTTGTTTACACAAACCATTTTTTTATTCTAAGTTTACAGCCATTAAACTATTAAGTGGTAAACTTTTGCGAATCGCATATTTAAAGCCAAGATAATGATTGTGATTTTTGAATCTTTTCAAGGAGAATAACTGTCAAAAAAAAAAAACATCTGACCAAATAAGAACTTGACTTGTATTTTCTGTTGGTAAAAAAACAGTATATGCAATGTCAACCTTGGACTTACATTTATAGAAAATTCAGAGAAGAAATTGATAATTTTAATTAAGTTCAAACAACATAACTCTGTAAAAAATCATCCGACCAAAACAAAATTTGAACTTGAGTCATGAACAGGCTCAATCAAACCGAGCCTTCAACATTTTCTATTTTGCCGCGTTGGGCTTTCTTTAGGGATTCTTATTTCACTCTATTTTATCGCCACATCAGCGTTGTTTGTGTGGTGTGGAGGCTGTAAAAAGTCGCCCCGTCCATTCAATCAGGGATGTTATATTTCCGATCTTTAAAGATCGTTCAGCACATTATTGTTGTGCTTGTGGTATTTTAGTTCTTTCTATTCGGCTTTTTTCTTGTTGGGTGGTTCCAGTATTCCTAACTTGAATACTGTTGAATCACCCTTAGGATATGAGGTCTGCCTTTTGACGTTATATCTGTGATATGCAGGCTTCAAAACCTCGGATCCCCCTTTCAAAATTCCATTTTATTTAGTTCCACCCATTGTTTTCTCATTTAGGGCACACGCATTTTTTACATGGGGACCATATGCCGCTTTTCATGGAATGGCACTAACGTGTCACATTGAAGATTCCATGATAACCGATATATGAACACATCTGCGGATGTTTCGAAATTCTAAATTTTACCAGTGCACGTTAAATGTTGAATTCTGCTTAAGCCGGTGCTAGGGGGCGTGGACGGTAGTTTGCACTTTCCTGTACCATCTATGAACATGCTCAATCAATATAATATGATAAACAAGATCAACAAGGAAAGGCTTGTTGAAAACCTTCAAACCGAGCCTGCAACATTTCCTTTTTTGCCGCGTTGGGCTTCCTTTAGGGATTCTTATTTCACTCTATTGTATTTTCCGGTCAAAAACCTGCACATGCGATTTCATCCTTAAACATACATTTATACAAAAGAACACGAGCAAAAACTGAAAATTTCATTTTTCCAACGTTCAAGAGGGTTAACTTTGTCCAAAGTCATTGAACCATGACCAAATTCAAAACCGACATGCTTATTCAAATGATGTATCGATATGTCAAATTTGAATTAATGTTGAATGTGTACAACTGTTGGTAATATAACGAAAATTTAAAATTTCTTCTTTTTTTTCAATGTGCAAGAGGTATAACTCTGTCAAAAATCATCAAACCATAACCAAATTCGGACTTGTCCATATGGTAAATTTGAGTTGTGTTGGTTTCATATCGACACCAGATCTTATTATGGTGTCAAGGCAACCAAAATGTGTTTTATAAGCATAAACATCTGCGACCTAATTGTGGCAAAAACGGAATTTGCATGAGAAACTCCGCCTTCGGGTCATCCGTACATCAATATTAAATCAACAAACGTGGTTATAAGTAGCAGTCTTAATATAACGGTATATCTACGCATTGTAACGGTTATTTTCATTCAAATTTGATATTTTTATGAGATTATTACTCTTTCCTGAACGCCATGCGAAGTGCACCATGAAGCTAAAACGGTTAAAGTGTGTTTGCACATAAAAATCTCGTATTTGCTGTGTTCTGTATAGCAACTATAACACTGTGACGTAGCACATACATGAACTGATTATAGTATTCATTTGCATGTTAAAATTCGTATACGAACTTTAGTGTTACCGTGGGGTTTTCCGTTTAAAATGGTAATTTATGAACAATATTTGATGAGATTTACAACAATACTGTTAAAAAGGTTAATAAAACAGTAGAATGCTTGGTTATTAGGCCGACAGCAAAATATTTTTTACATTTTTATTTAATGTAACTTTAAATGAAGATTTTTGTTCCTCTAGGATGGGGCAAATTCTGTTTGTTTGATTCGGTTTTACGTCACACCGACACAGAGTAGGTCATATTAGGACGTTCCAGCTTTACTGTGCCCATTATTTCAGGCATGAACGGGCCTCTAAGTAGAACCACCGACGTTCCGTAAGCTAGATATCCTCACATAAAATAATTTTAACCCCCTGTCGTTTGCTCGGCTCGAACCTACAGCGGTCAAAGGCAAGTGGTTTGAAATCAACACCCTTAACTCCTCGGCCACTGATGCTCTGCTCCAGGTGACCTTTACTGCGTTGTTGTACCGTAAAATCAACCATACAAACCTATGTCAACTAAGCGACCTCAAGGGTGAGTTGATTTGTTGGGCTTGATTTACAAAGAGGTATTGACATCTAGGCAATCCTAAATGCTAACTATCTAAGCGCTGTGCATTGCAGATTCACAAAAGGGCTGATATCAAGTTCAATTTACATCTTAACCTGTGCAAAAGGTTCAAATTTCATAGCTGTATATTAAAGGACAAGAAAGTAGGTCACATCGTCTAAATCTTGGTCAGCTGATATCAAAGTTCAATTTTACATCTAAAACTGTGCACATGGTTCAAATGTCATAGCTCTTCATAAAAGGACAAGAAAGTGGGTCACATGTCATATCTAGGTCAGTCAATATTAAAATTCAATTTTGCATCTCAAACTGTCTACATGATCCAAATTGCATGGCTTTCCATCAAAGGACAAGAAAGTTGGTCACTGTCCCCTTAGGCAGGGCAGAATTTTGACCCAAGGGTTAAATTCAACAACCTTGATACAGGTCCAGCAGACAATGTTTCATGTCAAATATCTAAACTGTAGCTTTCTCCTTTTGAGGAAACATTAGTTCCTGTTTTACTATATGTACATATTGAAAAGCCATGATCCCGGGGCTAGGCCAATTTTAACCCCAAGGATTTAATTTGGACAATCTTGGTAGAGGTCAACTAAGCAAGGTTTCACGCCAAATATCTAAACTCTATCCTTTTTTGATTCAGAGAAGTTAGACTTTTTAAGTTTTTACTATAAACATTTAAAGATATACAGTGCTCAAATATGATATCAGAAAATATTGTTTATTGCTACACAGCCTCTTTGTAAATATGAAATAAACATGTTTTGACTTCACTCAAAGTTAATATGTCATGTTTAAAACTCTACACACATAGATCGTCACAATATGAATATATAGTGTCGTTAAAAAAACTGGCAGTTTTAAGAAAAGACCAACTTTACTTGTCCTGTTTAAGAGAACGTGACTTTCAATATAGTTTATCATTCATTTTTTATTTAAATAAGACATATTCAGTAAGAATTTCATAGGTTTTAATAAATTTCTTCGATTTAAATATTTTACTCAAAGATGAGCATAGTATATCTTTAAGGAAAACCTATGACCCCCGGGAAACGGCCATTTTTGACATTATTTGGTAGAGGATCTACTAATGATAATATATACCAAATTTTAAAGCTCTAAGCTTTGTATCTTCAGGCAAGAGGATTTTAAAAGTTTTTCCTGTATGTACATAGTGAAAATTAATGACCGAACAGCGGAACCAATTTTGACCATTGGACTATAATTTGAACAAACTTGGTAGAGGTCCATACAATGTTTCATGCAAAATATCTAACCTCTAGCTTTTGTCAATTCAAAGATGAAGACTTTTCAAGTTTTGGGGACCATATGCCGCTTTTCATGGAATGGCACTAACGTGTCACATTGAAGGTTCCATGATAACCGCCATATGAACACATCTGCGGATGTTTGAATTTTTTTTAATTTTACCAGTTCATGTTAAATGTTGAATTCTGCTTAAGCCGGTGCTTGGGGCGCGGACGGTAGTTTGCACTTTCCTGTACCATCCATGAACAGGCTCAATCAAACCGAGCCTGCAACATTTTCAATTTTGTCGCGTTGGGCTTTCTTTAGGGATTCTTATTTCACTCTATTTTACTACATACATACAAACAAAAACCTATAACCCCCGGGGCAGGAACAATTTTAAAACTAGGGGTAAAATTTGAACAACTTTTGTAGAGGATCTATAGACGGTATTATATATTAAATATTAAAGCTCTACACCTTGTACCTTCAGAAAACCTATCACCCCCCTGGTTGGACTAATTTTGACACTAGATGCAAAATTGGAACAACTTTGGTAGAAGACCTTTACCCAAGGATCAATCCTGCCAAGTTTGGTTGAAATTGGAGCAGTGGTTTTTCACAAGAAGATTTTTAAATTATATAACACACACATGTGAACCGCTATATGCCACCACATCGCAGATGCTGCGGTTGCATAAAACAATATTTTTATTAGTATTGTTCAACTAAGAAAAATATGAAACTAGCAAATCTTTTCTTCAGATACAAAAGTTATACTTCAATTGTCAATATATTTCAAACATGATCGTAAACTTTTAAATTTTTTGTATTTATGTCAAGAAAAGTTTATTAATATAAAGTTTTAAATGCCTTTTGAAAAAGTGTTTATTATACATCTAATACCTTAATCAAGTACTTTTAAAAAACTGCCTACCGACTGATAATGTAGATGTTGAGAGTTCACTTAACCAAACACGACAGCTAGGTTGGTTGAGGAACACATCTTAAAGTGTTCCATTTTTCAAGTTAATAACCCTACCAGAACTTTTTATGTTTATGTTTCATTATGAAAGTTTTATTATTATTACTATAATTATTATTATTTTGAACCAGGGCTATTATTTGAACAAGTTTAGTAGAAGCCTAGTAAGTTACGTTACGAGCTAAACATCTAAGCTCTAATCTTTATGGTTTTAAAAGAGATTTGGTATTAAGGAGTTAACTCTAAACATATAAATAGAATCCATGACCTCCCCTAGAGCAAGGCCAATTGTGACCACAGGGTTGTTATTTTAACAAGCTTTGTTGGTAGATGTCTACTGCATGATGGTTCATGCCAAATATCTCAGCTCTAGCCTTTATAGTTTCAGACAAGCAATTATCATAGTATTGCAAGCAATCCATAAGTCCCCTACCGGTTAGAACCCCATCAACATTCTGAAGGGCCATTGGCCATTCACTAATGTTTCAATTTTTCTATATTTTAAGTAAATTTGTTGGAAAAGTTCTTTAAAAGTGATCACAGGAAACAGTTTTTATGAACAGACAGACAGACGGACTGAAGGACACTCTAAAGTTAATATTTGAAACATCCCTGTTACCAAAATATAACATTTTTAAAAGCAAAATTCTTAAAGAGGAGATAACTCTTGAATTAAAGATGCAATTTCATAAAAAAAAATAGCTCTTTTTTACTAATCACAAATAATGTTATATTTGCCATGCTTTAAGCCTATTTGTTGCCAAGGCAACCATTATTTTTTCAAAATAGGGAGAACAGATAAGACATGCATAATCTCAAGACTGCCATCTACCCATATGTCAAGTTTCATAAAAATATTTTCAGTACTTTTTAAGTTATCACTAGATTCAGTGTATCAGGGTTCCCACAAAGAAGAGAAATCAAAATTCCCTGACTTTTCCATGACTTTTCCCTGACCAAAGCCATCTTTCCCTGACCAATAACAGCGTCAAGTTTGTACAATCTTAGAGCATTTAATGTATTTTTATACATGTATTTCGACCTCCTCCTCCTCAAACAGCCAACCTATTTTCTCCAATTCTTTATTTTAAATTATTCACGATAAAACATACAAAAATATTAGCGAGTGATTGTCATAAGCTACTTGTCTTGTTTACTTTCAACAAGTATGAGTACATTTATCCAAAATGTAAAGTATTTGATAATACATGTCATGCTAAAAGATGTTTCATTTTCTTAAAAATACAAAGCAGTGTTATCAATGGAGGATTGACTAAAACAGGCCTGCATTTAAATAAAATATATGATAGTAATCAATAGAAACTTGTGTTAAAAAAGAAACAAAAAGACAGGTAATGAAGTGGCTACATAAAAAGCAATATGCAGTAATACTAATAAAACTAGCCATGGCAGTTAGTATCTCAAAGTTATGGTTTAATGCATGTGTTCAAAATAAAAACATGGCACTAAAATGATTGGTACTTAATCAAAGTCCACTAAGTGTTTTATCAAGTTTCTCAATATCTTTACTGGATTCTTTTATTACTTTTCTTTGACCTTGACCCTAAAGGCATTGCACTTGGCATTTGACTTCACAAGCAAGTTCATTTTTATCTATTTTCAGCCTCCTGAGCAGATTATCAGCCTTTTTCACAAGAACAAACCATAAACAGCTCAGGAGGCAAGGGATGCTTAAACTCCTTTTAGTTTCTTTCGTAAAAAGATAGTTTCTGTTAATGACAAAATCTTCAGGCAGAAGCATAATCATTTTTAAGAGTAAAAGAATTTAAAAATAAAACAGACTCTCATAATAAAAAATAAAATAAAGATAGCCAAAATAATGGAAGAAACTGCCTTAGCTTTTACTGATTTTGCTTCTTGTTGTTTGACATACATTATTTTCTACAAAATTCCCTGATTTTTCCCTGACTTTGGTTATTTTTCAAACTTCCCTGACCAATTTCAAAATTACCTGACTTTTCCCTAACCTTGAAAAAAAATCATTTTTCCCTGACTTTTCCCTGACCGTGGGAACCCTGTGTATGTGTAAAATTTGCCATATTTTCAGTCTATGTGTTGCCATAGCAACCAGAATTTTCAACATATGAAGAAAAGAAAAAGACGTGCATGATCTCCAGACTGCCATCTACCCATATCACAAGTTTCATAAAAATATTTCTATTACTTTTTGCGTTAACACAGGATCCAGTTTATGTGTAAAATTTGCCATATTTTCAGTCTATTTGTTGCCATAGTAACCACAATTTTCAACATAGGAAGAAAAGAAAAAGACGTGCATAATCTCCAGACTGCCATCTACCCATATTTCAAGTTTCATAAAAATATTTCTAGTACTTTTTGCGTTATCACTGGATCCAGTTTATGTGTAAAATTTGCCATATTTTAAGCCTATTTGTTGCCATAGCAACCGGAATTTTCAACATACTAGGAAGAAAAGAAAAAGACGTGCATAATCTCCATACTGCCATCTATCCATATATCAAGTTTCATAAAAATATTTTCAGTACTTTTCAAGTTATCGCGGGATCCAGTTTTGTGGACGGCCGGACTGACGGACTGACAGACAGACAGACTGACAGACGGACAGACATACAGACAGACAGACGGACGGAGGGTAAACCTAAAGTCCCCTTCGGTAAACCGGTAGGGCACTAAAAAGATGATTTATTAAATATTTTTATTTCTCTTGCCATAACAATATACTTTTTTGAACAAGATTAAAGTAAGATCACCCGAAGATCATTTCTACAAAGTTTTGATATAAAGATCATTTCTACAAAGTTTTGATGTAATAATTACTGATTTTGTGGTTAAGGAGATGATGTTCAAAGAAGAGATGGACGGACGGTTTGTGACGACAATAGAGGCATAAAAATCTTTAAAACAATCAAACACAACATCGTATAAAAACGTACCTCAATATTCTTTTCCATTTCAGTCAGACATGCGAATGTATGGCGTACCATTAACCCGTCAGGTAGAACATCAGTCAGTTTAAGATGTTTCTCGTTGATGATCAAATATCCGTCTATAAGACAACCGTCTGGCCAAAAGGTGTCATCTGATAGATATTCTCTTAATGTCTGATTAGAGCTCGCCGTGCGGGATGAAAGACATCTGTATGTGAACCGCTTTAAAGCCTTGAGAAATGCATTAGCTAAACGTTCCTCTTTAAGGGTCTTCAATATTTGATCCATAATAGGTCTGTCAAGTTTACATCTAAATTCTTCATTCAAGCCATTTTTTACAGAATCAGCACATAGCTCCTCCAGTAATTCACTGAGCCCGATCACATGGCACAGCTTCGTAGAAGTGTCTGGGCTAGGCAACAGTTTTTTCGGAAAACTATCAGCAAATAGAGACTTCCATTTGTTTATATACTCTACAAGAGGGAGATCTGGGTCACCTCTTGTCTTCTTTAGTAATGACATTACAATACCTAAGTGTGTCAGAAGCTGAGTAGCCATTCGTGGGTCCTCTTCTTTTCTCGACTTGATTCCATTTACTATTTCCGACGGAAGTGATTCTTGTGGAATGTTTAATTTCAGTTCTCTTATCAATGAGGAATAATTCTTGTGTAGTTCGTCTTTGAAAATTATCTTTGGAAATCCCTTTGTCATTTGAATAAAAGCTTTACCTGAAAATACATCAACGGCAACAGACTGTTCTATGCTTTCAAAATAATAATGTATAAACCTTCCGTGTCCATATCGCAAATCGCATTGTGATTCTTGTCCTAGTAGTATTTGCCAGTTTATTTTGTTTGTTAATAGCTGCTCACTTTTGATATCCATTATTTGTACACTTGGAAAGACAGCTACATTCATTTCTCGGAAGAGGAACTGCAATGCAATGCTCGAGTTAGCAACTGTTAGTACTTCTGTAACCAAGCTATTCTGTATATCTACAAGTGTTTTTAGAACTTCAAATACTACTGATTTTTCATTCAAAATTAGACAATCAAACATTTTACTTTCGCTATGAATGCGCTTCATTTTCGAAACAATACCTTTGTCACTCATATTGTCAATCAAATAGTCCCACGACTTCCTAAAAGATTCAAATCGGTCCCAAACTATGACAGAATGTCCTTTGCTTCTTTCTTGTTTGTTATAAATAAAGTCTTGAGCACTCATTTTCAGGCATTCAGACTTTTTAAGAATGTAATTTGAATTTGCAATCGTTGCCATATGCCAATTTATAATGTTAAAAATGTGTTCAGGTAGGTTGAGCTTTTCCTCGTTCTGAAGGACAAAGGTCAGTAAGCGAAATTCATCACGTTGTAGATATAATTCTGATACAAAACTTACTTTGTCAGGAACAACAGTAGTCCTGTATAAGGCTCTTTCGTCTGATAAACTGTCTTCAGTATCAACTTCGTAAATGCGTCGTTCCATAACTTCTTCTCCAAAGTCATGTAAACCGTCATGCCTTTTGATGATTTGTTGTATGTGAGTAAACCTTTTCTCTAGAACAGCACCAATAATGTGATCAAACTGTTTTTCCCAAGACAGTAATTCCTTTAAAGTATTTGATAAATTAGCATTACATATCAAATCCGTTGATTCGTATAAAATAGCTTGCAAAAACACGAACAAAAGGCTATTTTCTACATTCAAAAGTCGTCGAAGTGTCTCCCAGTGACTACCAATAGCACTCCATAGCTCCTCGCACACGTTGACGTCTGGAACACCTGTTATTTCTTCAATATTTGGAGGATCGCTTGGATTCAATGCCTTTGAGCCAAGTAAGCATGCCTTTGTGACCAATTGAACAACATGAAGTGATACTGGATGCATACCTTGAGAAAATTCTAAGAGATCTAAATCTGTTTTCACGGAAAATAAACATTCCAAGTCTGTCTCATCTACTATGTCATCGCTGTTTTTCACATCGTCAAATTTACTGTTGCAAACTGGACATATAAACACTTCTCTGTTGTCATAAAATGCAACTTGATTTCCACATGAACATAAGGCTATTTTTGCACACATACCTGAAGCAGATAAGCTTGAAATGCCTTTGTTGTTGCTTCTGTGAAATCCAGGAAACATACAGTCTTTCAGGTTCAACGGAACGCATAGACATTTCATAAAAATTGACATCAATTTTCTTTCAGTAAAGGCAAAATTTCCAAGCACGACGGCATAAAGGGACGAGAGAAATGACACTTTATAAAACTGAGTATCCGAAGATTCTTCTGTAAGATTAAACACATCAAAATAGAAATTTTCCTCTCCAGTAATGCACTGTAAGAAGCTTACAACTTCGTTATCAAATCCCTGTCCTATCACTTCATTCAAAAATATTGATGCTTTTGTGCGTTTTGTGTCATCTAATGGTGCTGATACACGGCAGAGGTAAAACTCATTAATTGCCAAGGAAAACATACTTAATAAGCCATCAACACTTTCCTTTGCTTCAATTACAATATTTTGTATTTCGTCTTTGTATGCACTAATATCAGAACTGTTTCTACATAATGTTACTTTTTCATGCATATCTTTATTGATGTATATACAAAGTGGTGCCTTCTCAACACATTGTTTACAGTAACTTTCAGTCCACTGCATCTGCTTAAAACATTTATATTCGTTGGAATATGTTTGACAAAATGATTCAACACGGCTTAAGCTGCTGTTTCTTGACATCATTTTGATAAAAAATATGTTAGCATTTTGATACAAACCAGCATTTGTGTCATCTGATAGGACAGCATCTAATATTTCTATGTTTGAATCTACCCCTTCTTTCATATTCCACTGACTAACTATGAAATCAATGTAAGCTTTGAAGTATCCAACTGCTGCAACATAGCGAATACCAACAATTTCCTTACGGAGAATCATGTGACATGCTAAAAAAATTTCCTCTGCCTGTGCTTGAGAAAACGAAGACTTGGCGTCAACCTCGGTAACTGACTCTTTATTTTCGACGTCTTTTCTGAGGTATTCTGTGAACATGTTTTGAAACATATCAACTATAAGTACAATGAATTTGTGCCCGATGTCTTTTGTTTCACAAAGAGAAGATATAACCTGATTTAGATTTTCAAATAAAGGACAGTCATCTCCAATCTCTGACAAATCGCTATGCTCTGAATCATCGTGCTGTGAATCATCGTCAGTTTCAGACTGAGAATGTATC
Source organism: Ruditapes philippinarum (assembly GCF_026571515.1). NCBI lineage: Eukaryota > Metazoa > Mollusca > Bivalvia > Venerida > Veneridae > Ruditapes > Ruditapes philippinarum. The sequence goes on from NW_026861330.1 coordinate 108,428, forward strand.
AAATCAAAAAAGATTTCCCTTTCAACTAGACTTAGAGACAAACACAATGGTGCCTTCAGCAGGTAAATATGTTCTTCGCGAATATAATCATTAAGTATTAAAGTATACATAAAATTCAATGCAGATGTTTCTGGCTCACAATATATGCACATGATCAAGTATGAAGAAAGCATTTTCATGCATGTTGTTGAAATTGTACAATCTAAATCTGATCCATTTTTTAATGCCGCATCAAAAACAGATTTGATCTGTTCAAACACTTCGTTTGAATCTAAGTCAAATCCTTGATCGAGAACGTTTCCAATATCTTCCATTAACTTATCATCTAAACCAAATGGTATTATCAATTCGGCAGAGAGTTCAGTACATATTTTCAGTGCATACAGCAGCTTTGTGGTTTGGGTTACCTGATATGCTAAGGAAAGGGTACTAGAAACCTTTCTGTACCAATTTAATACGCCTCCGTGGAAACTTATCGTGTCAGATGTTGGGATCATCTTTTGACAAAGTAGTTGTACAAGGCACTCGTTATCTGAAAGAGGCATTTCATGCTTCATGTCTAAAGTGTTAACGTCTGTATCTGTTTCATCGGTATGTGGCTCTGTTCTTAAAGAAGTTTCACTAGGATTTGAATAAACTGTTTCTTGTTTAATATCTTCTAATTCTTCCATGTAAAATTCCCCAGAATTATGAAGTTGTTCAGGAACCATTTCAAGAGACTTTTCATCATCTGATTCTGCAAATTCCTTTTCCTCAAAATCTTCTTTGCATTTTCCATTTTCTTCATCCATTTCGCTTGTACTACTCAATGTATCATAACTTAATACGGTTCCCTCAATAGTTGTTTTTTCTAAGTCGATACTTTCATCTGCACATTTATTTTGAAGTACCATATACTCTGAAGATCCTTCAGAGAGTCCATTGGCCTTAGTAAGTTCAGTATTTACTGCCCCAGTCTGTATCTCTAGCAAAACATCTTGAGTGATTTTGGATGTTGCTGTACAAATATAAAGAGAACCAGACAATGTTTTCTTTATCGCACTTTCCATTCCCGGAACCACTTTCAAGCTTGCCTCGATAAGCATCATCTTTGCTCTGAAATATGGGAACTGTACCCAAAATGTGGTGTGCAAGCGAATGACGAAATTAAATGAGTCTTCATAATCCATCTTGATATGCTTTGCCAATATCAGTTTTGCATATTCAGTTCTTTGTCTTTTATACATACTAGGACATACTTTGTGGGAACATACATTACAAAAATCATCAAGATAATCATCACCCCACATTTTATACAAAAATTTGTTTAAATCTGGTAACTTTTGAACAATAAAACTTTCTTGCTGACATAGAACTTCTTCATATACTTCGTTGGGTAATTCTTCATCATCTTCAAGGAGACATTGCGTTTTATATAACTGGACAATTTCTAAGAAATTATCTTTTGTTTCCTCTACCTTTTCAAAGATCCGTAAGCTAAACGGCATTTTCAATGATAAGTCATGAGTGGGACAAGTGTAGCATTCTGGACCTGTCTCATCTGGTATACCATTAAGAGAAAACACATTAGTGTCTTGCAATAAGCTTACCCACGCTTGTTGCCTTTCCTCATTATTGTCGATCAATGAACCACTTGATGTATATCGTTTCTCTGTCGAAAAAAAACTATCTAAAATACCATACAATTCAAAACTATAAATATACTTTGACAATGGCATCTTGATAACTCCAAGGACAAATGTTTCCAGTGCATTAACAAAACTAGAGGAAGTGCTTAACAGCGTTGTATCACAAGCAACTGTTAACTGCCAGTTTTTATCTTTATTTCCCGATTTATTTTTCCAAATCCAACTCCACACTTCTTTGTCTAATATTTCTAAAAATTCAGAAGAACTTTCCATTTTCGTGATGATATCTGTTAAGCTTTTTACATTACGACTTTGATCTTCGTATTTTATTCTTGTAAAAGCCCAGAATAATTCATCCTTAAGGTAGTCGTAAAAAGGTCGCTTTTGTTGTATTGCATCAAGCAAAGGCATACTGCATAAGTCTGGCAGCTTTATCTTTGGACAATCAATACTATCAATCATGATTAAATTCCAATCGGACAAGAAGTTCAGCTGAGTAACACAACTTGACTTGCCTGTACTTCTATCTAAATGTACAATAAAATAAACATGCTTTTGTTGCGTGAAATCTTTACGTTGATACTCACGTCTGTACCGTTCAATTACCAGTTTAGTAAGCATTATATGCCTTTCGTCTTCTTTTGCATTGCATTGTACAACAAGAATTTGACAGTCATCTCTTTCCCAGAAGAATTGTATTTTAGATGATAATTGTTTTTCCGATTTAAAGGCACCAACCTTTTCCACTTGTACTTTTAAATCTTCTATTAACTGATGTACTTTAGCATGGACATTGCTGTTTGTAAAGAGTACTGATAAATGTCCGGCGCCGGTAGCCTGTGTTTCCATATGATATGATATCAATTCGTTGAGGCCACCATGAACAGGCAAAGAGAAGTAATCTCCAACAACGTCATGAGAATTGCTTTTACCAAGTACTTGATTTGTTGATTTTATGCGTATGACTATTTCCGGTTTAATAACCCATAGCAATTTCTTCTTACATTCTCGGAAAACTGTTTCATTCTCAATTACTTCGCATGACATATCTTTTGCTAATTTAAATCTTTTGTCATACCTAAGTACTAATGAAGCGACCATATCCTCACTGTAAATTGGAAATATATCATGTTTACTGAGTTTACTAGATCCTAGCGATGTCAACTCGTCGATCCATGATTCGATCTCTGAGATAAGCGCCTTCTGTGGGTCGTTAATAATATCGAAGAATCGCAAGTATTGCTTCTCAAATCTGTTTAAAAAGGGAGGATCTGACATATCAATTTTGGTTTCATCAATTAAGACAATGCATCTGAAAGAATCTGCAACATGGCAAATAGGATTGCTATAAGGCCCTAATGCAACGCGACAATTTCTCTTTTTCCCAATTGTCGTATAGTTTTGGTTTAACATATCATACAGACTGCCGTAAATACTTTCTAAATCTTTCAATATCAAAATGACACCTTCCTCCATACATAATATTATTCTGCTTAAAATCCTGTAGTTGTAATCGTCAGTTAAATCTTCTTCAAACTGACTACCATAAATTACTTCAATTCTTTCACAACCAATTTCATGCATTTTCTGTTCAATTATTCCAAGTACTGACTCGCCTGTTGTTATAAGCATCAAGTGTCTCGCTATTGGATCCTGAACGTTTTGCGTTACCAAATCAACAACCGTATGTTTTGATAAGGACGATAAAGGAGTAAATCTTCTAAACACATCATTCAAAGTTTGTTTTTCTGCAGGCAATCCGCCAAAATTTCTTTCAAGTCCCAATATTATCACATTTGCCTTTTCAGCTTCATTTAAATCACTCCCCTTTTCAGCAAACACGCGAGCAACATACTTTACTAGAGAATAATAGTCTCGCAGACCATGGAAATTCTTAAACCGCATTTGTTTGGTGTAGTTGAAATATGCCTCAGCCATACCATGCAATTCATTTGTAATATCATTGGCTGGCACAGAATCACCCATATTACTCCCTTCAAAAAGTGATTCCGACTTTGATGCCTCTGAGTCGAGAAATGATTCACTAATTGAGACAGCAGTATCAAACAATTCTTCAATATCCATTTCAGTACGTGAAAGATGGATTGCTCTATTCATTTTTGAAGCATCAAGAGCCCAATTTGAAATACCGACTACAGCTACATTAGGTTGACTTTTGCCATCTGGTTCTAGTAAATTATGCAAAACTTTCAAGGGGTTAAATCTTGATATCTCAGCTAGACCTATCTCATCTAGAATGACAACTGACAAGACATCTTCCCGGCTATTTGAAATTTGGTACTTTTCAGCCTTTTCAAACACCTTAAAAATCCCATCAGAAGTTGATGATTCAGACCCTTGAAAAGAAACACAATATAATTGTGGTAAAGATTTAAAGAATTCATCCTTAGAGTCTTTTCCTCTTAAATTGCTTCGTATGAGCTGCATTGCAAGTGACTTGCTACAACCAGGTTTTCCAACAACAAAGATAGGTATCCTGTTAAAAATACAAACAAGTATAACAAACACATTTTCTTGGAGCGCAGTGTTGCAAGCAGTACCTGGTGGAAGCTCCATTCTTCCCAAAATATCTTTTTGCTCCTCTCTAATAACTCCAAGTATAAAATCTTCATGTCCTTCACAGAAATCATAACCGTGCATAGCAAATACTTTCGCTATGATTTCACGGTAAAGCTTTCTTAATAACTTGTCAGCAAAACGGCTATGATAGCAATGGGCAAGGGCTAAGATAATTGCTCTGCATGAAATGTCACACTGGAAACGTATAGTGCCTTTCAGTGTTCCTTTTTTAGTCAGGATTTCATGAAACCACTTGGTCAACTGTTTGCATCTTTGTACGTCTCTTAAGCTAACGGAATAGGCAGAAGATTCCTTATCTCTAACAAATGCTTGAGATGCCGACAAAAGGCTCGTCAATACACTATGTAAATCTGAATCACTAGGAAACACATCATATGTCATTCTGAAAATATATTTGTTTTCATCTTCTTCACTCAAGCTGCCAAAGTCCCATACATAATCAACCAACATATCTGGTAAAGGTAGCACTCTGTATACCAGCCTGGAGAGTTCATCTGTAACCACTTTACTGTCCAGGCCTGCTGTTGATATTGCTTTGGAAGTTCTTAGTTTATATGGGTTACATGCCCCTAATATAATTAAATTTGGAGACAACTCTTTCCCAAGACATGTATGATGGCAAATTGTATCACTCATCATTCCTATACTTTCTGATGTGTTTATTTCATCCAAGAAAAGCCATCTTTCTGATTTTAAATCTTTAAGCGCTAGTTCGTTTACACCATGTACTCTTCTAAGAATTTCATCTGCTGACACACCAGCATGTATATTCATGACATCAAATTCTACTTCACAAATTTGTGCCAAGTAACGAATCAGTGATGTTTTGCCACACCCAGTCTCTCCCATTATTATAACAGGCACATTTGCTCTTATCCTTAACATTATTAAAACCATCTTCAAAAGGTTGTCTGCTGTAAGGGCGTAATCATTGGAAAGACTGATAAGCTTCTTGCTAGGTAATGGTAAAGGATTTGTACGTGAAACCTTCTGCAATATACTTTGAAGAGCTTCTTGATTCATTATAGAAAAATCATCCATTTTTTTCTTCATCTGGCTTTCAAATAGAATTTTTACAGCTTCCTCTACTTTGTCTAGTCTTCTATACAATGCTGATAATGTCTGAATGTTCTGATTGTGAAAAACAAATACTTGATGATTACTCTCCTCCCACCTGATCATTCCACTCACACGATCAACACTTTCAGAAGCAAGAGTAACTGGTTCGATTTCACTGTCCTCGACATCATATCCCGTTCCTACAGTAGAACATTGGGCTTCTCTGCATTCTGTGACAGATCTTGTTGCAAACTCTAGAGACATTTGCATCATTGCCAGAACAAGTTTGCTTTTCACAGTTAATGGTGTTTTGCTCCCTACCATATCTCGCAGTCGTGAAACACGGAAGAAAGAGCTCTGTGATAACTTTTTAAGCTGATCAGCAAGAACACTTAAGAATGTGTGTATGATGGGATAGGATGTGAAAAGAGAATCATCTAAATACTTCTCAAGTAAACGTCTGCAATAAGTCTTTGACAACGGACTAAAGTCTGCCTTCAGTACCATTAAATCAAATTTGTCAATTATATTCTTTTCTAGACTGTCCAAGTATTTGCATACAACCTGTGTAGGGCTATAGATTTCTTTGCTGACAACGAAAGAACTGATTCCTTTCCATTCAACATGATTCCTTGTGAATAGCATAGCTGTTTGAAGAGCATTTCTCAATGTATCATGGATAGTATTTGCTATTTCTATCTTGATATCATGTGTTCGCAAGCTAAATGAAACCTTAGCTGCAGACACGAAACGGAGAACAACCAATTCAAATATAAATGTGTCCAATTCTGTTGCATCGTCAACACTGCCAATATCGATATGCAATAAATGAAATTCTTTCACATTCATAGATTGCAGTTTCTCTACTAAAGTAGATTTTCTCATTGGGCCACTAATGTGTAATGTTGCAACACTTTTTTCGTCTGTATGTGCAACACTATGGATAAAGCTGGTCTTTCCCTGACCTGCTTTATCTGAAGTGATCGTTGAGACACACGCAAAATGTTCCCTGAATATCTGACGCACTGTTTTGTCTGTAGCTGGAGTGACAGATGTTACAAAGTCATTCAACTCATCAATAAAAGGATGATTTCTTGAGCCTCTACATACAAGTGCTAAAAAATATTTCTGGTGTTTGCCAAGGTGTCTCAAAGTATCAACCAAGCCAAACTGGATTTCATTGGATAACAATTCAACATTAGCTATACAGAAGAGTTGTGTAACTTTATAAAATGTTTCACCTCCTAAACACCTTCTGATAAGTAGGTCAAGTTCATCTTTTGTTGTTGATCTTGTACAAAACAATACTTGATTAGGCTCTGGCAAACGCTGTGTAGTATTTAAGTAAAGACCAATAACTGTCTTTACCGTATTAACGCTCCCATCTTCCAACTGAGCAACAAGGAGTTTACTTGCTTGAACTCGGTCTGTAAACTTTTTTGAATACATGTCTACTGTAATTGGACGTTCATACAGTGCTAGTCCATTAAATGCTTTAGTCAATGTTGCGCCAATACAATGGAGCATTTTGTTTTCATCTTCTATAAAAGAGGCCTTTTCAGTTTGATAAAATTCTCGAAGACTTCCAACATGCATAGCTGGGTGTATGAATTTTAACAAGGTGTGAATAGCTGAAACATCCTTTTCATTTCCCTCCAAGTATCTGTACAGAACTTGAATTTGTGTGCCATGGACAAAGTTCATAAGATAGTGTTTTTTCCGTTCGACCTGAAGATCATACAACCAAGTTTTCAAAATATTATTATAAGCAATTTTCTTATCTCCAAGTTCAGCTGGTCTAACTACAGTCCGCATTCGCATATCCTCAGTGTGTCCTGTTGAATACAGTTCAAAAAGACAGTCAGCAATATCCAGACATAAATTGATATAATTCACAAAATCTGACAATTCCTCTGACTGAACATGACTTCCACCAACTTCTTTCCTTTCTGTGTTCATCAAAAGAAGTGCTCGACTTCTCAAATCCGTGAGTGTCGAGCGTTGACGCACTTCTTTTGTTTTATTCTGTTTGTAGTTAACTTCAAAATCTACAAAATCAGATTCCTTATTTAACTGAAAAATAAATGTACCTCTGTGGTTTATATTCTTTATCATTTCCTTTGTTTGCTCTCCTCTATTTGCAACATTATTATACAAAGACTTCAGGTTGTGAAGATGACCCATACAATCTGCTATTTTCACAGGAAGTTTCTGTGAATTACCTCTTGAGCGAGTCTGGGATTCAAGTATATTAACCAACTCACTGCAAGTTCTCTCACTTGATGGTATAAGAATCGGTTGAATGTAACGTTTTACCTCAATCAATGCTGAAACTGTCGACTCACGAACTTGTTGTTCTGATATATCTTCTACTGCATCTATTAAATTTCTTATATCCTCATCAACGATCTCCTGAAGAAAACCAATCAAGGTAGTTGATTTTCCAAGTTCATTCATTATACTAATTGTATTATCTGAAAGGTCTTTTGTTGCGGAAAATATAATTTCTAGGGCATCTTTGACAGCGAAAAATGTATAATCTGTGGCCGCCCCTTTTCTGAGTTGGTTAAACGACTCAATAGCCAATGAAAATGATGAATCGGTATCGATTTTAAATGCTTTCAACACAGCAGTTACAGAATGTACTGCGGTTTTAATTTTATCTACAGCATACACTCTTTCCAGAGTTCTAACAATATCTTCACTTATGTTACATAGTAAAGTTTTCCTTGCAATGTTCACCTCATCCACAACATTTGGCTTTTTCCCAAACATTTTCAAAACGTCATTCATCTTCAATGTCTTGTCTGATAGTAATCTGGTCCATCCTTCCTTGTATGATTGTACTCCAGATTTGGCTAAAATATTAAGAAAATGAATAGCGTTTGCACTGTTCATTTCGTATTTGTCCTGTACAGAAATATCTTGAAACAGGAGGCAAATTGAGCGAAGAGGGTCAGTGTCATCTGCTATAGGATTTATCTTTTCCCTATATTCTTCTTTTACATCCTCCAAGCAAATATTCCAAAACACACTGGAGGACACTATTTGTTCAAGGAATTCACATAATGACGGCAATGACTCTACGTTGCTCCATATCAAATTATTTTGAATACATTCCTTTGCGGTGACCTTTCCACCCGTTAGTTGTGCATCAACTTTGCCTAAGTGTTCAAATATGTTCAAAAAACATTCATATATGTCTCCCTTTTTCAATTGATTACATATAATCTTTATCACATTTAGCGACTTCCGTAATTTATCCTTTTCCTCTTTGAATTTCATATAGGCTTCTGACCAATATTTTTCGATTTCTGCTCGTTTACACTCCAACTGCAGTAATGATTTAGTTGTCCTACATAATTGGCTATTGCTCTCGATATCTACTACAAAGTCATAACTAACTTCATGATTTTTGAACAATTCGACCATTTGTTTGATGCAGTTTTGAACATGGATGAAATTGTTGTTTTCTCTAACAAAATCAAAATAAGCTCCACCACAAAAATACAGTGTCCTCCAAAAAGTGCCATGATCAAGAAGATGTTGGAATTGTTCGAATATAGACCATTCAGGTGGAAAACATCCGTACACATCAATCATAACATTAATAATCAGTGCAGCAATTCTGAAACGAAAATGGTAGAATCTTGTATTTTGCTCCTTTTTAAAATGTTTTTAACTGAATCAGCAAACTTAAACATACGTCCACATGTTCATATTTAAAGACATATTAATTATACCAATATTGCTCAAATTTAAATTATCAAACCAAAATGTCTAGTTCTGAAGACTATTGGATAATATATACAATGGGGCCATTGGCCCCAAAACGCTCACCTGAGGACAGACTATTATTTGTGTGAAAACTGTGAAAATTAGTGTCTATTACAAGAATTTGAATGATGTTGCTCACTAGACCATACTTCATGCAAAATATATATATATTATGCTCTGGTCAATATTCAGAAAATATCTGGATATTTTACCGTCTCTAGTCACCTTGACCTTGCAAATATTAACCTGAACTAAAAGGGTTTTTGTTACAAAAACATATGTCTCCCAAACCTATGTATCCTGTGAATTTTGGTGGAAATCCCATCAGCAGCTTGACCTGTGATAGGCAGACATGATTTTTCTATAATTTTAGCTCTGGCAGCTAAGCAGAACATGGTGGGGATATGCACAACAAGGGATTGTACTGATCACTCATGTGAATTTTCGTTGAAATCCCACCTGTACCTTGACCTGTGACAGCTGGATAAACATTTCTTTCTATTCATAGCCCTGACGGCCATTTTGTGCAGCAAAGCAGAACATGCAGTGATATGCACAAATAGGGATGGGACTGAACACCTGTGAATTTCAGTGGAGATCCAAACGCAGCAGTTTGACCTTTCAATTATAATTAGCTCTTGCAGCTATTTTGTGCAGCGAAGATAAATGAGCCGGCGAAGTGCACAACTAGGTATAGTACTGATAACTCCTGTAAAGTTTTGTTAAAATTCCACCAGTAGTTTGACCTGTGAAAACCGGACAAGATTTTTCAATTTTTAGCTCTGGTGGCCATTTCGTGCAGCGAAGCGGAACATGCCGGTAATGTGCACAACTAGGGATAGTACTGAACACTCCTGTGTAAAGTTTGGTAAAAATCCCATCAGTCGTTTGACCTGTGAAGGCTGGACAAGATTTTTCTACTTTAAGCTGTGGCGCCCAGTTTGTGCAGCGAAGCAGAACATGCTGGTGATGTGCACAACTAGGGATGTTACTGATCACTCCTGTCTCTCCTATAAAGTTTGGTTGAAATCCCAGAAGTAATTTGACCGGTGATGGCTGAACAAGCTTAAAGTGGACGGACCGACAACCAGACGGATGGACAGACGGCAAAGGCAAAACAATATGTCTCCCAAAAATTTTGGGAAACAATTACATGTGTCACACTTGTAGTCATTTGTGTAAAATTCCATCAATAAATGATGACTAAATGGTCCTCGTACAGAAACTTTGACTTTTCACTTTGGTAGCAGGGACCTGGATTATGTGCGCAATTAGACTCACAATGGGGAAGGAACATTTGTGCCACGTTACATTAAACTCCCCCGATGAATGTCAAAGTTCGGCTCCAAACAGGCATTTTCAATGACCTGTAAGTGTGACTTTAACCTAGAGACCTGGTTCATGAACATGATTCTGATTCTCATAGTGGTGAACATTTATTTCTATAAGGTTAAATTAAAACCCCACCAAGGCTTTAATTTGAACAACCTTAATACAGGGCCACCAGACAATGTTCCATGTCAAATATCTAAGCTCTAACTTTTTCCTATTTAGAAAACATTTTTTAGTTCCTGTTTTACTGTATTTACATAATGAAAATCAATGACCCATTGGGCGGGGCAAGTTTTGACCCAAAGGCTATAATTTGAAGAATCTTGGTAGATGTGTACTACAGAATATTCATGCCAATATCTAACCTCTAGCCTTTGTCAATTCTTAGAAGGTTATTAACCTTTTAACTTATACGGAAGCCTATGACCCCCACCCCCTGTGGGCCGATTTTGACACTAGAGGCAAAATTTGAACAACTATCGTAAAGGACCTATAGTTGATATCATATACAAAAATCAAAGCTCTTAAAGCTCTTATACAAGAAGATTTTTTAAGTTTTTACTATACGTTCATAATGAAAATCAATGTCCCTGGGACGGGAGGGCTATAATTTAAACAATCTTGGCATAGGTCCACTACATAATGTTTCATGCCAAATATCTAACCTCTAGCCTTTGTCTATTCAGAGAAGAAGATTTTTAAGCCTTTACTACCATAAATATATAAGGAAAGCCTATGACCCTCCCCCCAAGCTCATTTAGTGATTAATTGTGAGCTAAAAATCACAAACAAGAAGGGTTTTAGAAAAACTCCAATTATCATATTATAGATTAAATTGTTGTTACCTATCATTTACTTGCGGTGATTCACTATATCCATCTAACCATCGAAATAACTCCTCTGGACGAAAGGCTTCCATGTTTGACAACAGATTTGCTCTTACGTACTTGAGGAAAACTATTCCAAATTGTTGATTGTCTCTAGCCAATATTTCAAGAAGTTTTATTTTCTGTAGAACTTCCCGAAACCTGTATTTTTGCAATTCCTCCAGCAACAAGTTCTCCCATATATTTCTGAAATCTGCCCTCCTTTCCATTTGTTGCATGAGCGAGATACTGTTAAGATGTTCACATACATAGCGAAATGTAAATTCGCGACCCATATACTGTGAAGTTCCCGAAATAAAGGCCATACAATACTGCCTAAATTGCGATGTTTCAAGTTCCATAAATAATTCACACATAACAGAGCTGTTGGCTAGAGATATAAACAATTTACTTATCTCTGCATTTTTTGATTTAACAACTACATCTATCAACTCTTTTTGCTTTGGCTTCTCTTTAAAAAATCCAAACTGGTAGATAAAGCTATCTATGATCTCTTGAACCGATTCAGAGTAATTTGATTGTGACTCTAAAATGTGAATAATTGCATGCTCATATTTGTTTTTGAATTTTACCGAAAGGGATTTGAATCTCTGAATAGATTTCCAGCCTGCTAAAAGACTTGAAAGGTTGTTGGACTTCTTTGAGTCTACAAGCATTTTCTCAACACGAACAGAAATAGTGCCGTAAATAGTACTTTGAACGTTTGACTCATTTGATGATAGCGCCTCTTCATCTCTGTAAAGGTTGGCAAATACATCCATTGATACGTTTAAAGGTAGGTTCCGAACTAGCTTTTCCAGAATAGATTTTGCAGGGCTAGTGTCTGTGACAGATAGAGCTTTTTTGTACAGTTTTGAACAGAGTTCGTTTGCAAAAGGAAGCATGGTTTCTGAATTCTGACATATTATTGCGTTAGACGTAACATATGATTCAATCCTTTTAAGGACATACTCTTCATCATAGAAAGGATATGCTATCCATAAGTATGTCAAACAACACATATGGCTACCTAATGCTATCGCGCAGAATTGATAGTATACAGACTGTATATCACGCTGACTTGAAGAAGGAACGTCATTTAAACTAGATGATTGCAGTGCCTGCAGTAGCTTCTTAGCTGTTTCTGCATTAACAAGTTTATTCCTTACTATCACATCATATGATGTTAACAAACATTTTACAATAACAAGAAACATTAGACAATCATTTGGCCTATAGCCAAGCTCTGAAAGTTTGCCTGTCAAAATCGTTAAGATTTCAAATGCCTCTTCTCTTGAAAAGTGCTTCTTGCTACAGAATGTTTCTATTTCTATGCATGTTGACTTTGTCTCTTGATTTGAAGAACAATGAAATATAATGTCCTTTAAATGTTCTATGTATCCAAAGGCAGTGTCCTCTACAGACATCTTTATGTTAGACTGCTCCCATAAATGACGATGACAGTTTGATTCATCAAGATAAAATGTTTTGCTGCTTTCCTTATGGTCAGAAACAAATGTTCTGCCAAAGCCTGTGTACTTCCAGACAACAACATAATGGAATGACATAACTGAATGGCGTTCTAAAAGTTTCAAAGGAATATCTATGGTTGTTGAGTAAAGGTTATCAATATGACAAGACAATGTTTTATTCAGTATTTTGAATCTATCACTTTCGATAAAGATATCGACTATTTTCCATCCTTTGGGAACTGGGGGATAGTGTAAAATAAACTGTTTCTTTGCAATTGGTGTCTGAAAAAAAGGATTTACATTCTTTAAACATTTTAAGACAATAAATATGATACTTTTACATACTGAATATTATCATCAATGCAATAAATTAAATCAGTAATTGAAACAATGTATTTGGTACACACATATGATTTTCAGCCCGTTTACAATGACAATAATGTCCAGTGTTGCATCTAGGATTTCAAAATTACGGGGGATTGCCCAGACATCATCTTGATGTGGAAGACATTTATGCCTAATTATTTTAAAATCCTTGTATTCATGACAATGTTACAGTTTCGAAACTAATGTGTTCCTTCAAACTCTAGTTATAGACATTTGTGCCAAGTTATTTCAAAATCCCTTAATGCATGACAAAGTTACAGTCTGGACCTAATTGCTGTGTAAGTGGGGACGCACGGAGGGACAGACGGACATGAGTCTTAGCCACAACACATTGTCTTGATGTGGTAGACATTTGTACCAACTAATTCTAAAATCCTTCCATGCATGACAAAGTTACAGTCTGTTACAGAATGTGTACATTTAGACTATAAGTGTGACCTTGAAGGTAGGGATATGGGTCTTAGACGCGACATGTGGTCTTGATTTGGTAGACATTTATGCCTTATTACCTTAAAATCCTTTGTTGCATGACAAAGTTACAGTCTGCACACAAATGAATGTACTTATTTACTCTAATTGTGTAAAAGTGAACTTCAAAATGGTAGTGTGAACTTGACCTTTGAGGTAGGGACGTGATTCTTAAATGTGACACATTGCCTTGATGTGGTAGACAATTATGCCAAGTTATACTAAAATTCTCCGATGCATGACAAAATTACAGTCCAGACACAAATGTGTGTACTTATAAACTCTTATTGTGATTAAGTGAATTTTTTTAAATGGTAGTGTGACCTTGACCTTTGAGGTAGGGACGTAATTCTTGAACGTGACATATTGTCGTGATGTGGTAGACATTTATGCCTAGTTATTTTAAAATCCTTTGATGCATGACAAAGTTATAGTCCGGACACGAATGTGTGAACCTATTAATTCTAATTGTGATAATGTTGAAACTTCAAAGTGTTAGTGTGACCTTGACCTTTGAGGTAGGACAAGATCTTTGGGTGCGACAAATAGTCTTGATGTGGTAGATATTTGTGCAAAGCTTTTTCAAAATCCCTCCATGTATAACAAAGTGACAGTCCAGACACAAATGAAGTGGGGACACACAGACGTACGAACGGTGCAATTTTAATATAGCCCCTTAGGGAGCATAAAAATTATAAAATCTTACTCGCCCAAAGTGTTGGGCAAGTTTAATGGAAAATAATTCTGGCCCGAACCAAACTTTCAATGCAAGTCTAAACATTCATAACAAAGTCACAGCCAGTTACAGCAAAAATGAGAGAAAATTTCAATAACTTGAGCTTCTAGGTCAAGATCATTTATGAATGGAGGTCAAGGCCTATCTAGTTAACATTAATGTCTTTTCTAAAAGAATGTAGTATTTTAGTTTGAATTCATTCAAAAAACAAGCAATTATCATAGTATTGCAAGCAATCCCTAAGTCCCCTTCCGGTTAGAACCCCAGCAACATTCTAAAGGACCACTGGCCATTCAATTATGGCATTGAATGCATGACATGAATGAACTTAAATTTTTGAGTTCTTAGTTTGTCTGTATCATAGTAATGTGTTAACTTTCCCTGCCTGGCAAGGAAATTATGTTCTTACAACAGAAAAGGGTTCAATTTTCTCAGGATGAATAAGTATAACTAATGTTTCAACTTTTCTCTATTTTAAGTAAATTTGTTGAAAAAAAATAATTAAAAGCGATCTCCGGAAACAGTTTTTATGAACCGACAGACGGACAGAAGGACAATCTAAAGTTGTTTTTTTAAACATCCCTTTTACCAAAATATAACATTTTTTAAGCAAAATTCTTAAAGAGAAAACCCTTAAAAGATGAATTATGAATATTGTCATACATGATGCAAGTGTAACAAAGAACAATTATTTTAAGTTTAAAGATATCATTTATAGTCACAAAAAAGTGAAAAAATAACAATTTTCAAATAGACCACTAAACTGTATTGTAACAAAGATGAAAATTGAAATATATATATAATTATAACGTAGGTGTTGATAATGAATGTTTATTTTTGAATTTGAAGTAAGTCCATGAAACAATAAGAAAGTAAAAGAATAAATGAGACAAGAAGGCCATCATACAAGAGGGCCATGATGGCCCTGAGTCGCTCACCAGAAACATCTGCGTTTCAGTGTTGGAATGTCAATATATTCTAACATTAAATTTGAGCATAGAATATGTTTAAACAATAATTTGAAGAAATGCCATGACTGGAGGCATTTAAGCTTTAGCTTAAATGGGGCTAATCAAATTAATATGAGCAAACTTGATAAAAGACTCACTAAGAATGCTACAAAGTTTGGTGATCATCTCTCAATAATTTCAATAGGAAATGATGTTCGAAGGTTTAATACTTCTTTAGAAATAGACATTTAAAGGTATTTCTATTTTTAGCTTTAGCGGCCCCTAAAATGGGCCAATCAAATTCATACGAGCAAACTTGATAAAAGACTACCAAAGAATGCTACAGACAACGTTTTGTGATCAGCCATCAATTAGTTCTATTTTTAGCTATAGAGACCCCTAAAAGGGGCCAATCAAATTAATATGAGCAAACTTGATATAAAACTACCCAAGAATGCTACAGACAAAGTTTGGTGAACATCCATCATTTAGTTCTCTAGAAATAGACATTTAACGGTTTCTTTCTATTTTTAGCTAAAGAGACCCCTAACAGGGGATAATCAAATTTATATGAGCAAACTTGATAAAACACTACCCAAGAATGCTACAAACAAAGTTTGGTGATCATCCATCAATTAGTTCTGTAGGAGAAAATGTTTAAAGGTTTTTCTATTTTTAGCCCTAGAGACCCCTAAAAGGGGCCAATCAAAATAATATTAGCAAACTTGATAAATTTTTACTAATTAATAGGTTATAGGTTTTTCTATTTTTAGCCATAGAGACCCCTAAAAGGGCCCAATCATAATAATATTAGCAAACTTGAACAAAGTTTGGTGATCATCCATCAATTAGTTCTGTAGGAGAAGATATTTAAAGGTTTTTCTATTTTTAGCCCTAGAGACCCCTAAAAGGGGCCAATTAAAATAATATTAGCAAACTTGATAAAAGACTACCCATAAATGCTACAGACAAATTTGGTGATCATCCATCAATTAGTTCTCTAGAAATAGACATTTAACGGTTTTTCTATTTTTAGCTTTAGTGGCCCCTAAAAGAGGCCAATCAAATTTATATGAGCAAACTTGATAAAACACTACCAAAGAATGCTACAGACAACGTTTGGGGATCATCCATCAATTAGTTCTGTAGGAGAAGATGTTTAAAGGTTTTTCTATGTTTAGCCCTAGAGACCCCTAAAAGGGGCCAATCAAAATAATATTAGCAAACTTGATGAAAGACTACCCATGAATGCTACAGACACATTTGGTGATCATCCATCAATTAGTTCTCTAGAAATAGACATTTAACGGTTTTCCTATTTTTAGCTTTAGTGGCCCCTAAAAGAGGCCAATCAAATTTATATGAGCAAACTTGATAAAACACTACCAAAGAATGCTACAGACAAAGTTTGGTGATCATCCATCAATTAGTTCTGTAGGAGAAGATGTTTAAAGGTTTTACTATGTTTAGCCCTAGAGACCCCTAAAAGGGGCCAATCAAAATAATATTAGTAAACTTGATAAAAGCCTACCAAAGAATGCTACAGACAAAGTTTCGTGAACATCCATCAATTTGTTCTGGAGAAGAAAATATCTAAAGGTTTTTCTATTTTTAGCTATAGAGCCCCTAAAAGGGGCCAATCAAATTAATATGAGCAAACTTGATAAAAGACTAACCTAGAACGCTACAGGCAAAGTTTGGTGATCATCCATCAATTTGTTCTGTAGAAGAAGATATCTAAAGGTTTTTCTATTTTTAGCTATAGAGACCCCTTAAAGGGGCCAATCAAAATAATATTAGCAAACTTGATAAAAGACTACCAAAGAATGCTACAGACAAAGTTTGGTGAACATCCATCAATTAGTTCTCAAGAAATAGACATTTAACGGTTTTTCTATTTTTAGGTTTAGCGGCCCCTAAAATTGGCCAATCAAATTGATATGAGCAAACTTGATAAAAGACTACCCAAGAATGCCACAGACAAAGTTTTGGGATCATCCATCAATTAGTTCTGTAGAAATAGACGTTTATAGGTTTTCCTATTTTTAGCCCAAGAGACCCCTAAAAGAGGCCAATCAAAATAATATTAGCAAACTTGATAAAAGACTACCTAAGAATGCTACAGAAAAAGTTTGGTCAACATCCATCAATTAGTTCTGTAGAAATATACGTTTATAGGTTTTTCTATTTTTAGCTTTAGCATCCCCTAAAAGGGGCCAATCAAATTTATATGAGCAAACTTGATAAAACACTACCCAAGAATGCTACAGAAAAGTTTGGTGATCATGAATCAATTAGTTGTCTAGAAATAGACGTTTAACGGTTTTTTCTATTTTTAGCTTTAGCGGCCCCTAAGGGGCCAGAGCAAACTTGATAAAACACTACCCAATAATGCTACAGACAAAGTTTGGTGATCATCCATCAATTAGTTCTGTAGGAGAAGATGTTTAAAGGTTTTTCTATTTTTAACCCTAGAGACCCCTAAAAGGGGCCAATCAAAATAATATAAGCAAACTTGATAAAAGACTACCTAAGAATGCTACAGACAAAGTTTGGTGATCATCCATCAATTAGTTCTGTAGAAGATGTTTAAAGGTGTTTCTATTTTTAGCCCTAGAGACCCCTAAAAGGGGCCAATCAAAATAAATTAGCAAACTTGATAAAATACTACCAAAGAATGCTACAGACAAAGTTTGGTGAACATCCATCAATTTGTTCTGTAGAAGAAGATATCTAAAGAATTTTCTACTTTTAGCTTTAGAGACCCCTAAAAGGGGCTAATCAAATTAATATGAGTAAACTTGATAAAAGACTACCCAAAAATGCTACAGGCAAAGTTTGGTGACCATCGATCAATTAGTTCTCTAGAAACAGACATTTAACGGTTTTTCTATTTTTAGCTTTAGCGGCCCCTAAAAGGGGCCAATCAAATTAATGTGAGCAAACTTAATTAAACACTACCCAAGAATGCCACAGACAAAGTTTGGTGATCATCCATCAATTAGTTCTGTAGGAGAAGATGTTTAAAGGTGTTTCTATTTTTAGCCCTAGAGACCCCTAAAAGGGGCCAATCAAAATAATATTAGCAAACTTGATAAAAGACGACCCATGAATGCTACAGACAAAGTTTGGTGATCATCCATCAATAAGTTCTCTGGAAATAGACATTTAACGGTTTTTCTATTTTTAGCTTTAGCGGCCCCTAAAAGGGGTCAATCAAATTTATATGAGCAAACTTGATAAAAGACTACCCAAGAATGCTAGAGACAAAGTTTGGTGATCATCCATCAATTAGTTCTGTAGGAGAAGATATTTAAAGGTTTTTTCTATTTTTAGCCCTAGAGACCCTTAAAAGGGGCCAATCAAAATAATATTAGCAAACTTGATTAAACACTACCCAAGAATGCCACAGACAAAGTTTGGTGATCATCCATCAATTAGTTCTGTAGGAGAAGATTTTTAAAGGTGTTTCTATTTTTAGCCCTAGAGACCCCTAAAAGGGGCCAATCAAAATAATATTAGCAAACTTGATAAAAGACGACCCATGAATGCTACAGACAAAGTTTGGTGATCATCCATCAATTAGTTCTCTGGAAATAGACATTTAACGGTTTTTCTATTTTTAGCTTTAGCGGCCCCTAAAAGGGGCCAATCAAATTTATATGAGCAAACTTGATAAAAGATTACCCAAGAATGCTAGAGACAAAGTTTGGTGTCATCCATCAATTAGTTCTGTAGGAGAAGATATTTAAAGGTTTTTTCTATTTTTAGCCCTAGAGACCCTTAAAAGGGGCCAAGCAAAATAATATTAGCAAACTTGATAAAAGACTACCCAAGAATGCTACAGACAAAGTTTGGTTATCATCCATCAATTAGTTCTGTAGAAGAAGATGTTTAAAGTTTTTCTATTTTTAGCTCCGCTGACACCTAAAACACAAGGATGCTACAGACCAAATTTGAAGTAAATCTGCCTAGTAGTTTCAGAGAAGAAGACGATTGTTGACGCATGACGACGGACGACGGGCGCCGGAGCATCCCCCTTTGATACTAATAGCTCACCCTGAGCCTTCGGCTCTGGTGAGCTCAAAAGTGGAGATAGTTCTGGAAATATTGATTCTAGATATTATTATGATGTGGGAGTTTAAAGTAAATCCTATAAGGAATGAAGAAGTTAGAGTACAAAATACCAAATTCTCGAAAAAAAAGTTCAAGGGGGACATTAATCTGGAAATAGTCTTACTAGAGTATTGAACCTTCTCTCAAATGATTTGAGTGATAATAAGAAACATATATATGAAGTTTGAAGTAGATACATTACCAAATAAAGAAGTTGTTAAAAAAACATTTATTTCATGACAATTCCAAGTTCAAGGGAGGTAATTCTGACAATTTTTGTGCTAGAGTTGTAAACCTTGTCACATATGTAGTGGTTGATGACCAGAAACTTATATTTGAAGTTTGAAGTAAATACCTTAAGAAATAAATAACTTGTAGTAAAAACTAGAATCAGAAATCTTGACCATTTTCAGTACTTTTTATGTTATCACTGGATCAAGTTTATGTTTTGAATTTGCCATATTTTCTATTTGTCTATTTGTTGCCATAGCAACCAGAATTTTCAACATAGGAGGAAAAGAAAAAGACGTGCATAATCTCCATACTGCAATCTATCCATTTATCAAGTTTCATAAAATATTTTCAGTACTTTTTGCTTATCACGGGATCCAGTTTTTTAAACAGACGTACTGAAAGACGGATGGACGTCCAACTGAATAGGGATAAAGGGCAATTTATTTTGTTATTTTCTTTTGCATAATAGAGGGCCATGGCCCCTTATTCTATTAATACGGAGTGAATTCTGTTGTTCTCTTTTGTTCTGTTTACAGTTAGATGCCCCCCTATCCCTATCCCTATTCGGTAGTGCTGACAGACAGACGGACGGGCTGACCGAGTGTAAGCCGAAAGTCCCCTCCGGCTAAACTGGTAGTGGACTAATAACAAAGTTATAGCCACTAACAGCTGATTTGAGCCGGGTGATGTTCCCCGAATAGGTTTTGGACACAGGAAAGTACACCTCTTGTAGTTTAAGAGTTATGTCCCTGGAAAAAGTTCAAAGTGCAATAATTCCTTAGGCATTGTAACTGTTCTTTGCACTGCACTTCTAATCAATGCGATCTATCAACCTACAAAGTTTCTTGTTGATATCTTGTATGGTTTTCGAGTTATGTCCCGGACAACTTCAAAATGTAAAAATGGGTCAAAGACAGAAAAGGCCGGGTTGCATTTGTACACCAAATATCATGAGGCTGTGATGTTACGAAAAAAATTTCCATTGACCCATTAATGTCGAAAATTTAATTCAGTAGGTAAACAGGTAGTGGATTAGCTACACACCTAAAATCGAATCCCACAGTATGGGACCATGTGTCAATGCTGTATGCCAAATATCAAGAGGCTGTGATTAGTAGTTTCTGAGAAAAATGTTACGAAAATTTCCTACCATTGACCATTAATGTGAACAGGAAGTGGATGAGCTGCAGACTTGAAATCGAATCCCACAGTATGGGACCATGTGTCAATGCTGTATGCCAAATATCAAGAGGCTGTGATAAGTAGTTGCTGAGAAAACTGTTACGAAAATTTCCTACCATTGACCATTAATGTCGAAAAATCTAACTTATTTCACTAAGTGGATAAACAGGAACTGAATGAGCGACAGACCTGAAATCAAATCCCACAGTATGGGACCATGTGTCAATGCTGTATGCCAAATATCAAGAGGCTGTGATAAGTAGTTGCTGAGAAAACTGTTACGAAAATTTCCTACCATTGACCATTAATGTCGAAAAATCTAACTTATTTAACTAAGTGGATAAACAGGAAGTGGATGAGCGACAGACCTGAAATCCAATCCAGCGGTATGGGACCATGTATCAATGCTGTATGCCAAATATCAAGAGGCTGTGATAAGTAGTTGCTGAGAAAACTGTTACGAAAATTTCCTACCATTGACCATTAATGTCGAAAATCTAACTAATTTAACTAAGTGGATAAACAGGAAGAGGATGAGCGACAGACCTGAAATCCAATCCCACGGTATAGGACCATGTGTCAATGCTGTATGCCAAATATCAAGAGTCTGTGATAAGTAGTTGCTGAGAAAACTGTTACGAAAATTTCCTACCATTGACCATTAATGTCAAAAAATCTAACTAATTTAACTAAGTGGATAAACAGGAAGTGGATGAGCGACAGACCTGAAATCGAATCCCACGGTATGGGACCATGTGTCAATGCTGTATGCCAAATATCAAGAGGCTGTGATAAGTAGTTGCTGAGAAAACTGTTACGAAAATTTCCTACCATTGACCATTAATGTCAAAAAATCTAACTAATTTAACTAAGTGAATAAACAGGAAGTGGATGAGCGACAGACCTGAAATCGAATCCCACGGTATGGGACCATGTGTCAATGCTGTATGCCAAATATCAAGAGGCTGTGATAAGTAGTTGCTGAGAAAACTGTTACGAAAATGTCCTACCATTGACCATTAATGTCGAAAATCTAACTAATTTAACTAAGTGGATAAACAGGAAGTGGATGAGCGACAGACCTGAAATCCAATCCCACGGTATAGGACCATGTGTCAACGCTGTATGCCAAATATCAAGAGTCCGTGATAAGTAGTTGCTGAGAAAACTGTTACGAAAATTTCCTACCATTGACCATTAATGTCAAAAAATCTAAACTAATTTAAACTAAGTGGATAAACAGGAAGTGGATGAGCGACAGACCTGAAATCGAATCCCACGGTATGGGACCATGTGTCAATGCTGTATGCCAAATATCAAGAGGCTGTGATAAGTAGTTGCTGAGAAAACTGTTACGAAAATTTTTTCCCCGCCCGCCCGCCGCCGCCAACCCGCCGCCCGACATTCACCATACTATAACCCGGGTTTGCACCTGTGCAACCAGGCCAAAAATGGGTAAAAGACAGAAAAGGCCGGGTTGCATTTGTATACCAAATATCATGAGGCTGTGATGTTACAAAAAATGTTTACCATTGACCATTAATGTCAAAAATTTAACTAAGTCTGTAAACAGGAAGTGGATGAGCGACAGACCTGAAATCAAATCCCACGGTATGGGACCATGTGTTGATGCTGTATGCCAAATATCAAGAGGCTGTGATAAGTAGTTGCTGAGAAAACTGTTACGAAAATTTCCTACCATTGACCATTAATGTTGAAAATTTAACTAAGTCGATAAACAGGAAGTGGATGAGCGACATACCTGAAATCAAATCCCACGGTATGGGACCATGTGTTGATGCTGTATGCCAAATATCAAGAGGCTGTGATAAGTAGTTGCTGAGAAAACTTTTACGAAAGTTTTTTCCCGCCCGCCGCCCGCCGCCCGACATTCACCATACTATAACCCGGGTTTGCACCAGAGCAACCCGGCCAAAAATGAACAAAGGGCAATTACTACAAAATTTGGAAAGGCACTGCACATCTACCCATCGGGATCCATCTACCTACAAAGTTTCATGTTGATATATCTTGTAGTTTTAGAGTTATTTCCCAGACAAGATTTTTTTAAAAGGGGAGATAATTAAAAAATTGGGCAAAACAGAGTTATGGTTTTTTTGTACTGCACTTTTACTCAATGAGATCAATCTACCAACAAAGTTTCATGTTGATATATCTTATAATTTTAGAGTAATTACCCAGACAAAGTTCAAAAAGTAAAAATAAACAAAGGACAATAACTCTAGAATTAGGCAAGACAGAGTTATGATTCTTGTGCACTGCACATCTACCTATTGAGATATATTCACCTACAAAGTTTCATGTTGATATCTCTTATAGTTTTAGAGTTATGTCCTGGAAAAGATTTTTCTATAAGGGGAGATTATTGAAAAAAACGGGCAAAATAGAGTAATGGTTCTTTGACACTGCACTCCCCCTCAATGCCCTCTACCACTGTATGAAGTTTAAACAAATTATCTCCAAGGGTTTTCAAGTTATGCTCCGGACAAAACAACAGACGGACAGACTGACGGACGAACAGACGAACAAGGCGCCGACTATATGCTCCCCCGAAAGTTTTCGGGGAGCTCAAAAATCGGCCATTGCAGGTCAAGGTAGTCAAGTTTAGTCTCGTCTACTTGGAGGACTTGTCTCAAGAATTGTTGTGGCAAAGAATGGTTCCAAAACACAAAGAACTTGAAAGGTTATGATCGAGGTAAAGTTTGCAGAGGGCACCCGCAACGCAGACTGATAATGATGACTACAGAGAGACTTCTTTGAGTCAAGCTGAAAAGTTTGGGCAGAGCAATTTTTGCTGGATGGTCACAGGGATGCGAATCTAAGAATTTATTTTATATTGCCTAAATAATTAACATGTAGGAAAATAGGTTTATCTGGACATTTACTGTGTTATTATTTTTCTCTAATGTTTTACGGGTTACTAATTTTGCATCACCGGATAATAATAGAACTGGAGAAAAAGGATTCAGTCTACCTGTGGATGCAAAGTTTGTTTTTCAGTTTTCACAAAAAAAGATCTTTGAGAAGCATATTCTTAAATATACTATGTGCTTACTATCTTAGAACATACTGTATTATTCATACCTGTTCACAATTATTTTTATCCAGTACTAGTAACAATATTTGACAGTTGCTGAAACAATGTCTCAGCAATGTGTTTTTGACAGCCATTATCTATTTTGGCATATTACACTGTGTGATTAAGATGAAGATTTCAGTAAAAGAAGATATAAGTAATCCGTTCACCAGGTATAGACTTTAAAGAGCCCTTAAAAGATTGTGTGACATTTAACCTTCAAGGATAATCTTGACCTTTAACTGGCACAGCAATGGCTTAAAATTCTGTTCATTGCAATGCTTAGGTGATTATTTGAGCCAAGCAGCCATTGGTCGAAAAAAATCATTTAACATGTATATTTGTATTATTCTTTTACATGAGACAAGTAACATGGAGATGAATAGACTCACCGACCAAGGGTCAAATGTTTCCAGTTTATATTATGGTGGAGCTACATGTATATTATTTGCAGTGCAGAGCAATGTGATTGGTAGCTCCAACTGTGACTGACATAATTCATCCTTTATTTTAAATGTCTCACCAAAATTTCAGAACAAAATGCACAAATAATCAAGTTAATGTTAACTACTGCATGTACTGTACTTTATGATTACCTGTGTTGCACTTTTATCAGATCTGGTTTGTTCTGTGCCACTTGATCTTGCTATATTGTCTTTCTTTCCATCATCTTGAGGATAACTTCCAGGTTGTTTTTGTCTATCAGTATTACCAGATTCCTCATGCTTGGCTCTATTGGTGCCTTGAGGCAACTGAATCAAAATAATAGACAAGAGGGCCATGATGGCACTTAGTCGCTTATCAGAAACAACTATTTTTCAGTGTTGGAAATTATCCAATTATTAAATATGAGCATAAAATATCTTTAAACTATAATTTGAAGAAATGCCATGACCAGGGGCATTTAAGCTTTAGCTTCAACGGGGCCAATCAAGTTAATATGAGCAAACTTGATAAAAGACTACCTAAGAATGATACAATAAAGTTTGGTGATCATCTATCAATTATTTCAGTAGGAAATGATGTTCAATAGTTTTCTATTTTTAGCTTTAGCGGCCCCTTAAAGGGGCCAATTAAATTAATATAAGCAAACTTGATAAAAGATCACCTAAGAATGCCACAGACAAAATTTGGTGTAGAAGGAGACGTTAAAAGGTATTTCTATTATCTATTATGCTCCACGTTATATATATTTTAAAGTTTCACAATAAATTTTCCAAGAAAGTTCTGTAAAGCTGGGGTAGTTGAATTCTTAAATCTTATTATCTATATAATTATCAAAACTCATTTATATATTAATATATATAAGTGTAAGTTGATTTATTTGAAACAAAATCCGATTACTAGACAGATTTTCTGAATTAAGAGAAATTTCTGCAGAAGACAGGTAAATTATAAATCGAATAAGTGATCAACAATTATTTTGCTGCTTTTATTCATTGTTAATTTTCAAAACTAAAATATTGTTTGTACAAACATAAATATACATAATCATTAATTGATAAAAAAAACTCCACAGGATAAATAAATAAATACTGCCTCTATAGTAACCACTCTACTATGATTTCACACCACAGACCTGATAACACACAGATCAGATATTATGGTTTCCCATCGTAAATTCTGCTACAGTCCAGACAACTAGTTCCGTGTGATTTTTTTTTGGGGGGGGGGGGGGGGCAACAGTTACTTTGTACATTTTATATGAAGAGTCTGTTAAGAAGGGCTTTGCAAAGTTTTTAAAAAATAATTATTATGAATTTTGGATTCTTTTTCCATTTATTTTCTGGTATGTTTATATAATTGTGAAAATAAAATGATGGGTTGGATTATCCCTGTTTACCATCATATCATGGACTTGTCCATAATTTGAAATCTAGGAAATATTGGTCAGCAGAAGCTGAGACAGTGGAAATAAAGCAAATAACAAAGGACTTTATTGAAAGTTAAAAATTGTGGTGATAATATATAAGCAATTTTTGAGATAATATTTTGTTTAAAGTGTAAGGATTGAATATTTTTGAATTTTTCAAAGAAAAAAATTAAGACTTAGCCTTGTGAATGAAAATGACAATAATAAATCTGGATAATGCTCAGTTGTAAATGCATTTTGAATGCTACATTATGACCTTGGACAAGAAGATAAATACCAATATCATAAAAATTCAGGGCTGCGTTTCATGGAGAGTCCTAAGTCTTAAGTTTGTCTTAAGTCAAAAATTGTGACAATTTTGCGTTTCAAAGAAAGTCTTAAAAAAGGTCCTAACTTAGGACTCCTATATTTATGACCAAAAACAGTCCTAAGTCTAGGAGTGTTGTAAAGGTATCTTAAGATTGTCCTAAGTCAAAACCACTCCAAAATCAAACAACTTTTTGTTGAATTTTGTTTTGAAAACTATCTAGAATGATAGATAATGGTCTAACTAAGAAAATAAATCCGAACACCAATATCTTTAATTCAGTCATTAACGCTGTAAAGACGTTTGAAGAGTTGTTTACATGACGTCACAATTTAGCGCCAAATATCGCGTACAAAACAAAACGCATCTATAAATAGAGGATATTCAAGTTTTTTCTATAAATACATGATTTATTTTCATGGAGTGGTATGAAAATAAATATTTCATGAGTGGCGGTAGCCACGAGTGAAATATGGTAATTTTCATGCCACAAGATGAAAATAAATCATGTATTTATAGAAAAAACTTGAATTTTCTGTTTATTATATACATTTTTCTCTTTTTTGCGATAAAATTGGAAAGACTTTCCCTTAAATTTTGTGTACTGGCAGAATTTAAAAGAAAGTAGTCCGGCAAGACACCAGTGAAAATACGGAAAATATGTTTCACTGCAGTGAAAAATAAATTTTTACAGTGAAAATACGGAAAATGAAAATACGCATTTTATTTTATCAATATTTCTCAATATTTCATTTATAAGTATATAATAAATAATATTACTGCGCGATGTACAATTGCGTAAATATTTTTTACTATGAAATTAAATAAAACGGTTATTTTATCGTTTTTCGTGAAATATGGTATATATTTTCACTCAACATGATAAGAGGGAAATACATTACTTTTTATACTTCCTATAATCAATTACATAGTAAATCCAATCCGGGATTATGCGCGTGCCATTGTATTTTGTAACTTTTTTCAGGAGAGCGAATTGGTCATAAGTCTTAAGTTTAAGACAAAAGATAGGACAGTTACTTGAAACGGTCTTAAGTGCAAAAACTTTTTCTCCTAAAGTTGGTCATAAGTCCTAGGATTTAGGATTAACTTAGGACTCTCCATGAAACGCAGCCCAGGTAAGTTACTTTTGGATACATTTAAACAATAAAAATATATTTCAAATAAATTAAATAATTTTGCATTAAGTTTGAGAGTAAATTTGTAACACTAAGTTTGGTTGTAATGAATTATAGTTTAAATGCATGTACAATTATAACTGCATACAATGACAAGAAACAATAATATAAGATATTTGTGTTGGCAGTGTTTTACTGATGACTGTTAACTTTGTGTTTCAGGATATGTCTCAGGCTGGTGTAAAAAGAATGGATGAGGAGGAGTCAAGGACAAGGATATTAATGATGCCATAACTTAAAGCAGATCAGTTATGCTTGGAATAAAAATGAAAACAACTGGCTGAACAGAAAACATTTACAGTGAAATAAAATGAAATAATTTGCCATGGATTAAAACAATACAATAGCAGTGCAATAAAAAATATAACTTGTGTATCTGTTTTTTGTGTGACTCTTAAAAATTACGTACTGTACATGCACCCTAATGTAGAAAAGATTATGGTAAAGCTCACAAAGATAACTTAAAAGCTTTGTAATTGTGATCACCTATTGTCTGTCTGTACATTTTGGATTCCAATTCAATTCTTATGCAGCTAAATAATAATGTTTTATCCATCTATAATTCAGCTTTATTAGTGTACCAATAACTTCATTTCCTTAGGCGGATTTTTTGCTAGTATTCCTTAGAAAGAATTTTCTCCTGCTAGTGATTTTTCTAAGTAGGTATTTTTTTCCTGGTTAAAATATTTTAGGCGGAATTTTTTCTAGCTAAGAATTTTCCTAAGGCGGAATTTTCTCCTGCTTTCCTTAAGCTGAATTTTTTCCTGGTTAAATTTTCTTAGGCGGGGTTTTTTCCCTCTACCCAAACTGTTTTCCTCCTAAGAAAATTTGCATATTTCGCAGCGTATTCCTGCTTATAGGAGGAATCTGTGATATGTAAACCTGAAATGCCTTAGACGGATTACGCCTAGTAGCTAGGAGGAATTTCTGCTTTTTTCAGGGCGGAAGTTTTCGTACGGGTAGACAGAATTTCTGCTTTTTTCAGGGCGGAAGTTTTCGTACGGGCAAATTTATTGAGAAGGAAGTTGGCCATCGACAATGTCCATACTGAAAATTGATTTCCCTGGACCATGCTGTCTTGCATGGACTAACCATGGACAACTGTTTGCTCTGACCATGGATTAAATAAATATCCATGGGCAATCTACAGCCGGGTTGGTAGCTTGGTTTGTCAAGAGTAAATCTGCCAGCTTTAACTGTTGATCATTGCTTTTGATGCTAATTTTAAGTTAAATCATGATTATCATTATGGCTTAACATTTTCCGAGATGAAGATTAGTAAAGTACAAATTTCCGAGGTCATTTCCAAGCTAAATATTGGCAAAGTGTTTCCAACAAATTTACGTAAATTTTCTAAGTTCTTTTCCGAGCTAAAAAATGACAAAAGTTGTTCATTTCTAAGCTTTTTCCAAGCTGATTTTTGGCAGAGTGTTTAAATTCCGAGATAGTTTCCAATGTTTTCTTTATTTCCAAGGATTTTATACCAAAAACCTTGGATAAAGTTTCCAAGGTTTTAAGAAAAACCTCGGAATTAAAAAAAAAACCTTGTAAAACTGGTTTATTTTCAAGGTTTTTGAAGCAGTTTCCATGGTTTTTTTCATAAACCTCGGAAAATCTACACCCGGGTTGTAAGTGCCGTTTGCAATGTGTAAATTACTTTCTTTATTCACTTCAAAACATTTTACTCTTAAATACGTTTTCAAAATTTTCATGAAAATTAGCATGAATCTGGAGGCATGCTGCTTTAATGTGAAATATATTTAACAATACCTCTGTATTTTCTGTCACAATTTCATAGTGAACATTTATTCTTTTGTCTTTTCTCTCTCCACCATCTTGCTTTGATCTGAAAGATTGATTACAAATGAACCTAAAAATTAAGTATGATTATAAAACTTAAAATCAATCATGGGAAGAATTAGAAAGTTATTTCAAGCATGCTTTAAGTGAGACAAAATCTGCTTGCGTTAAAAATTTGGACAGATGTTGTGATATTGAAGTTCTGCATTTGGATGGAAACTTTTGACTATAATTAGTAAAGAATTTTGAACAATATTCAAGTAAGTAATGCAATCATAGCATAATCTTGACATTTTTAAGTAAGAGAAATGAAATCTAACAAGAGCCACCGCCTAGCCGTACCCTGGATGATGCTCAACTTGTTTTATTTTTTAAAGATCCTGTATGTTGTAATTGAGGTTGTATACCACACTTAAATGAAATTATATATATGTATATAATTATGCTTATAAAACAATTTTCAAACATAGAAGAATATGTAAAATATGTACTGCAAATATTTGTACATATTATATGTAATCATTAAAATATATACATTCATTTCTTATTGAAAAATTTGACTTAGTATTTATAGAAAATAATTTTTTATTACCTCCCTTTTTTACATGCAATGTTAAATTATGTAATATCTTTATAAATAATCCTTTTTGGAACTTACAAAATCGATAAATCTTAATTATAATATAAAACCATAAAAAAATTGTGTTACGAGATCTTTAAGTCAAACACATCAGAGGAAGAACATTCATAATAGTCTTTACTACAAAACTTTTCGTAACAAATAAAATTAATTAATTCCTATATGACCTTGACATTCAAAGTATTTCAAAGGTAAAGGTCAGATTTGAATTAGTAATCATGGCAATATTGTCATAAGTGCTCTTTTGTCCAAGAATGAATCAAATCCATAATAATTACATAACAAAGTTATGACAATTTAATTAAACATAATTTAAATAATTTGAACTTGACGGTCAAGGTCAATTTACTATACACATATAGAGAAAAACAATGACTCCCCCCCCCCTCTGGGCGGGGCCAATTTTTGTCCCAAGGGCTTTCATTTGAACAGACTTGGTAGACACTCACTAGAAGATAATTCATGTTTAATATCTAAACTCTGTTTTTCTAAGGTTTTACTTCATACATATAAGGAAAATCAATGATCATCGGGGCGGGGCCAATTTTAATCAAAGGGCCCTTATTTGAACAAAAATGGTAGACACCCATTAGAAGATGTTTCATGCTAAATATCTTAGCTCTAGCTCTTTCGTTTTTTTAAAAGAAGATTTTTTAAGTTTATACTACATACAAATAAGGAAAATCAATGACCCCCTACCCAGGCGAGGCCAATTTCTACCCCAGGGCATTTATTTGAACAAACTTGGTAGGTACTGACTAGATGATGTTTCATGCCAAATATTTAAGCTCTAGCTCTTTGTTTTCTATAAGAAGGTATTTTAAGTTGCAATGGCAACCAGAGTTCTGCTTGGAATAAAATTCTTTGAACAATTTTTAAAGTTGACTACCAAAGGAACATTTCTGTGAAGTTTGGAAGAAATTGGCTAAGCAGTTTATGAGGAGATGTCGTTAAAAGTAAATGTTTACCAACAGACGCCGCACGAAAAACTATCACAAAAGCTCACCAATATTGTCACTTTGTTTCTATGCAATTGAACTTTGCCATAATGCAGTTGAGTCTAGTGAATTTGATGGTCAAGGTCATATTTCACATGGCCTAAATTTCAAGACTGGACAGCAAAAGACAAGACAGTAAGTCACAAGAGCCACCGTTTCCTTTTTATGAATTTAATCGGTCTGTCTTGTCACATTCATTTTGTCTATATAATTTGTATATATATATATATATATATATATATATATATATATATAGAAACACGCAATTCTAAAAATAGAAACACGCAATTCTATGAAATTAATAGAAACACGCAATTCAAAAAATAGAAACACGTAATTCTTAAAATAGAAACACGCAATTCTATAAAAAGAAACCCGCAATTCTAAAAATAGAAACATGCAATTTTATAATTAGAAACACGCAATTCTATAAATAGAAATACGCAATTCTAAAAATAGAAACACGCAATTCTAAAAATAGAAACACGCAATTCTAAAAATAGAAACACGCAATTCTAAAAATAGAAACACGCAATTCTAAAAATAGAAACACGCAATTCTATAAATAGAAACAAGCAATTCTATAAATAGAAACACGCAATTCTATAAATAGAAACACGCAATTCTATAAATAGAAACACGCAATTCTATAAATAGAAACACGCAATTCTATAAATAGAAACAAGCAATTCTATAAATAGAAACACGCAATTCTATAAATAGAAACAAGCAATTCTATAAATAGAAACACGCAATTCTATAAATAGAAACACGCAATTCTATAAATAGAAACAAGCAATTCTAAAAATAGATTCACGCAATTCTATAAATATCATATATATATATATACACAGACCAATAAATATATATGGTCATTTAATGCACAAATCAAGGTGAAGGTCATTAAAGAGCCTAAGTCAATTTGGGTTTGATAAACAATAAGGTCTTGTCCTTAAGAATGTTCTGTTATAATATTCAATAATAGCAAAGTTACAGCCAGTCTTTAATTGATGATGGCAAAAAAAACAAGAGCGATCAGTAATCACATGTGTCGCCTCATGATGGCCAAATTCATGTTGGGACAAAGTTGTTTATGAGGAGTAGTCCGGACAAGCTTTTGCGTATCTGGCAACACACAGAAAAAACACCTTTTTATCAAAGGGCTGTAACTCGGCCAAAAATCATTCAACCAAAAAACCCTTGCAATATGCGCAAGGACTTGAGCTACAGATCAATCCTGTAAAGTTTCATTGAAATTGCTTTAGTGGTATAAGAGAAGTAGTCCGGACAAACTTTAAAAATAAAAATTATTAAAGGGCCATAACTCAGACAAAAATCATTGAACCGGAAAATGCTGATAATATGCACAACTACCCTTGGTACTGATCATTCCTGTGAAGTTTAGATGAAATTGCACCAGTAGTTTATGAGAAGTAGTCCTGACAAGCTTTTGTGTATCTGGCAACACACAGAAAAATACACCTTTTTAACAAAGGGCCATAACTCGGCCAAAAATCATTCAACCGGAAAACCCTTGCAATATGCGCAAGGACTTGAGCTACAGATCAATCCTGTAAAGTTTCATTGAAATTGCTTTAGTGGTATAAGAGAAGTAGTCCGGACAAACTTTAAAATTAAAAATTATTAAAGGGCCATAACTCTGCCAAAAATCATTGAACCGGAAAATGCTGACAATATGCACAACTAGACTTGGTACTGATCATTCCTGTAAAGTTTGGATGAAATTGCACCAGTAGTTTATGAGGAGTAGTCCGGACAAGTTTTGTGACGGACAGACGGACAGACAGACGGACGACGGAGAAGTGATCCCTATATGTCGCCACTACTCCGTAGAGGCGACACAAAAATGAATGAGAATAAATCATCAATTAAGACTGGAACAATCTTCCTGTTTTACAGAAATTCACCATCCATTTCAATTTTCAAAAGAAGACTTAATGAAAACCAGAGTGCAAATTACTAACTTTCTTGTACATGTAAAGAAGCAAGTTTATAGTGAAAATGTTATGTATATTTAACACAAAAATGCATATAATTGTTACCATTTTACATACTCTTTGAGATGGTGATTACGGAAAGAGTTTCTAAAAAAGCTTAGCTTCCTACTCAATCCGTACTATTTATTATTTGTCAATTATTATGTAAATGTAATACTTATAAATAAAATATTGTTTAAACTAAAGTTACAGCCAGTTACAGCCAAAACAATGAAAATTTCAATAATTTGACCCCCAAAGTCAAGGTCATTAATGAGTGAAGGTCAAGGTCTATCTGGTTATTGTTAAGGGTTATCCTTGAAGATTATTATGGTCAAGTTTGAAGACAATCCATTTAGAAATAACGAAGTTACAGCTAATAATAGCCAAAAAAATGAAAATTTCAATAATTTGACCTTCAAAGTCAAGGTCATTTATAAGTGAAGGTCAAGGTCTGTCTGGTTATTTTTAAGGGATACCCTTGAAGATTATTATGTTCAAGTTTGAAGACTATCCATTCAAAAATAACAAAGTTACAGCCAATAAAAACAAGATCAAGCAAAATTTGGACTTTTAACCTTGAAGGTCAATGTCATTTATGGACGAAGGTCAAGGTTAGTGTAGTCTACTGAAAGGTCTTGTCCCAAGGTTTGTTGTGGACAAGTATGAAAACAATACACCAAGAACTAAAAAGTTATGATCCAGGTACAAGTTTGCGGACGGCAACGCCACCGAGAGCGACTATAACAATACCTCTACTTTTTTTTAAAAAAAGTCAAGCTAAAAAAAGTACAGCTGATATCAAAGTTAAATTTACATGAATTTACTTAATCTGTGCACATGGTTTAAATTTCTGGCTGTACATCAAAGGACAAGAAAGTACGTCACTTGTCAAAATCTAGGTCAGTTGATATTAAAATTCAATTTCACAAATTACATCTCAAACTTGGTCCAAATTTCATAGCTGTATATCAAAGGACAAGAAATTAGGTCACTGTGTTCCCTTGAGCAGGGCAAAGTTTTGACCCAAGAGTTTAAACTTTAATTCAAACAATCTTGATACAGGTTCAGAAGACAATTTCATGTCAAATATCTAAGCTCTAGCTTTCTGCTATTTAGAAAACATTTTTCTTTGTTTCTGTTTTTACTGTTTGTACATAATGAAAATCAATGACCCCCAGGGTGGGGGTGTAAGGTTCACTACACAATGTTTTATGCAAAATATCTAACCTCTAGCCTCTGTCAATTCAGAGAAAATGTTTTCTTTAAGATTTTACTATATAAATAGTATAAGGAAAACCAATGCAAACCAACCTCTTAGCCTTGTACCTAAATCAGACATAAAGATTTTTTAAAGTTTTTATTATATGTACATAATAAGTGGAAATCAATGACACCTGGGGCGGGGCCAATTTTGACCCCTGGGCTTTAATTTGAACTATCTTGGTAGAGGTCTACTACACAATGTTCCATGCAAAATATCTAATGTGTAGTCTTTGTCAATTCAATGAAGATGATTTTTCAAGTTTTTACTATATATATACATGGAAACCTACATGGAAACTGTAAAACTTTTAACACTTTGTAATGTTATTACGAAAACTTGTTTTATACGAAACATATTTACATTTGTAAAAGATTTTTTAATTTAGGACTAGAACTCCGCGAGTCGGATGTGTCGCCTTGTAAACAATGTAGTTTAGGAGAAATGGCCCGGACAAAAATGAAGTATGAAAAATAACAAAGGGCAATAACTAAAAAAATATTAAGTGCAGAGCAGCAGTTTCTGTGCACTGCACTTCTTATCAATAAGATCTATCATTCTATGATGTTTCAAGTCCATAGCTTTCATACTTGAGGAGAAATGACCAGGACAAAAATAAAGTAAGAAAATCAACAAAGGGCAATAACTCAAAAAATAAGAAATGCAGAGTATCAATTCTTATGCACTGCACTTTTTCTTAATGAGATCTATCATCCTATGAAGTTTTAAGTCCATAGCTGTTATACTTAAGGAGAAATGGCCCGGACAAAATTAAAGTATGAAAATAAACAAAGGGCAATAACTCAAAAAATAAGAAATGCAGAGTACCTGTTCTTGTTCACTGCACTTCTTCTTAATGAGACCTATCATCCTATGAAGTTTCAAGTCCATGGCTTTTATACATTAGGAGAAATGGCCTGGACAAAAATAAAGTATGAAAATTAAGAAAGGGCAATAACTCAAAAATTAGGAAGTGCAGGGTACCGGTTCTTATGCACTGCACTTCTTCTTAATGAGATCTATCATCCTATGAAGTTTCAAGTCCATACGCTTTTTTAGTTGAAGAGAAATGGCCCGGACAAAATTAAAGTGTGAAAATTAACAAAGGGCAATAACTCAAAAAATAAGAAATGCAGAGTACCTGTTCTTGTTCACTGCACTTCTTCTTAATGAGACCTATCATCCAATGAAGTTTCAAGTCCATGGCTTTTATACATTAGGAGAAATGGCCTGGACAAAAATAAGGTATGAAAATTAACAAAGGGCAATAACTCAAAAATTAGGAAGTGCAGAGTACCGGTTCTTATGCACTGCACTTCTTCTTAATAAGATCTATCATCCTATGAAGTTTCAAGTCCATAGCTTTTTTAGTTGAAGAGAAATGGCCTGGACAAAAATTAAGTATGAAAATTAACAAAGGACCATAACTCAAAAAATAAGAAATGCAGAGTACCGGTTCTTGTGCACTGCACTTCTTCTTAATGAGATCTATCATCCTATGAAGTTTCAAGTCCATAGCTGTTATACTTAAGGAGAAATGGCCCGGACAAAATTAAAAGTATGAAAATAAACAAAGGGCAATAACTCAAAAATAAGAAATGCAGAGTACCTGTTCTTGTTCACTGCACTTCTTCTTAATGAGACCTATCATCCTATGAAGTTTCAAGTCCATGGCTTTTATACAATTAGGAGAAATGGCCCTGGACAAAATAAAGTATGAAAATTAACAAAGGGCAATAACTCAAAAAATTAGCAAGTGCAGGGTACCGGTTCTTATGCACTGCACTTCTTCTTAATGAGATCTATCATCCTATGGAAGTTTCAAGTCCATACGCTTTTTTAGTTGAAGAGAAATGGCCCGGACAAAATTAAAGTGTGAAAATTAACAAAGGGCAATAACTCAAAAAATAAGAACTGCAGAGTACCGGTCCTTGTGCACTGCACTTCGGGTTATTGAAAGAAGCATGCATACCAAGTTTGAAGTCAATCCGACTTATAGTGACTGAGTTATGCTCCGGACAAGCTTTAGGGGACGCCGACGCCGTCACAGACGCCGCCGACGCAGCCGACAAAAGTAACCCCTATATGTCACCTTTTCAAGGCGACACAAAAAACTGTGTTTTAATAAATGCCCTTCCTTTGGAAAATGTTTAGCCTCCCAGAGCCTTTAATAGGAATTTTACAGTATGCATTTTCTGATTGTTTTCTACTTGAACATACAGAGTAATTTAATATTCAAACAATTTCCAAATCTGAAAATCACAGTTTTACTTACAATAACCTGAAATAATTATAAGAAAGAGTTTTAGGTAACTTACTTATGAGTCGTTGGTTCTTTTTTAGCCATGTTTTGCTTGGCTTGTAAGAAGTGTCTTCTTGTCATCTTTACCTCACATGATAGGGTTGCACCCAAAGGCAAGCCCGCAATAAATTCAATACCTTGTTCATAGATATACTGTCCAAGACATTTTGATAATTCATTACTTTCATCCTTTGTACAAGCATAAAAAGAATTCAATGACTCCTCTGAGTTGAATTCAAATGTCAAGTACACTAAGCCTGATTCAAATGTCACATCATTGACCCTCACATAAGAAAAGTCTCTCCAACTACGAATGTGTCTTTGGAATAAATGAAGATGATGTTTAATGTCTTTCGCAATTTCTTCCACTCCATCTTTTCTAATTTCTTCTTCTGCTTTCAAGATAAGGGGTAGACAAACAGCTAAAAATTGAAAAAAGAAATCTACAGTCAAACATTTGTTAAGTGGAACCTTCAAGATCATAATTAATTTGCACAAAAGATAAATGACTTCAGTGTTGTTATCAAGCCAAATGAAAATTTTGATCTTATTTTCATGCATAGTTAAACACTCTTCAAAATCATCTGGGTAACAAGAGCCACCGCCAGTGGCAGAGACAACACTCAACATTTTTTATTGTTTATTCTAAATGCAAACAAATAAAGGTTTAAACAAATCTTGAAAAAGAAAATTAAAGAAAAAAAAATATTTTTCCTTTTTTTAAATTTCAGAGGTATTATAAAGTCTAGTCACACTTGTTGTTTGTCACAACAAGTATGAATCTCATTAACATAAATGTAATATTCAATGATCAATTTTACATCTAAAACTGTGCACATGATGGTCCCATTTAATAACTGTACATCAATGAATAAGTAAGTATGTCACTTTAATTATCTAGGTCAGCTGATATCAATGTTCAATTTTACATCTAAAACTGTGCACATGGTCCCATTTAATAGCTGTACATCAATGAATAAGTAAGTATGTCAATTTGTCAAATTATCTAGGTCAGCTGATATCAACGTTCAATTTTACATCTAAAACTGTGCACATGGTCCCAATTTAATAGCCGACAATACATCAAAAGATAAGAAAGTATGTCACTTTGTAAAATTATCTAGGTCCCATGATATTAAAATTACATCTAAAACTCAGTGCACAATTGGTCCAAAGTCCAATTAGCTGTACATATTAAGAAGGTCATTTCATCAAATTATCTAGGTCAGCTGATAAACAGATCAATTTCATCAATTTCTAACATTGTGTACAATAACAAATATGAGTGTAAAGTCAATAATTTGACCATCAAGGTCATATATGAATCAAGGTCAGTTTGAATTTGATATACATTTATAAAGGTCATGACCTAAAAGATGCTGTGTCTTAATATGAATTCAATCCATTTATAAATAACAAATTTATAGCCAGTTAAATACAAAAACAAGAAAATTTCTTTAATTTGAACTTGACAGTCTGTCAATTAAAGGTCAAGGTCACATCTAAATTATTCAATATGTTTGTTTGGTTACAAGTATGTTTTGTGGAAGTATTCAATTAAATAATTACATATATAACAAAACTTATTAAGAAAGGAGTTTTGTCACAAAAACATGTCTCCCAAAACTAGGTACACTGTAATCAGATCACTCCTGTGAAGTTTTGTTGAAATCCCGCCAGCTCGAGTTTGACCTAAGAAAGTCAGACAAGATTTTTCTATTTATAGCTCTAAATGCTATTTTGTGCAGCGAAACAGAACATGCCAGCAGATAATGCACAACTAGGTAATGGTACTGATCACTCCTGGCTGAGTGTAAAGTTTCATTGAAATACCACCAGCAGTTTGATCTGTAAAAGTCGGACAAGATTTTTCTATTAAAAGCTCTGGCAGCCATTTTGTGAGGCAATGCAGAACATACTGGTGATATGGAACTGATCACTCCTGTGAAGTTTCATTGAAATCCTGAAATCCTACCAGCAGTTTGACCTGTAAAAGCCAGACAACACATGCAGAAAATATTTCTTATAGTCAGGGAGTCCTGGGAAATCCCAGGATTGTCTCAGGATTTGTTTTCTACCTCTTGACAAAAGTCCTGCCAACAAGAAATCTCAAGACTTTTGAACAAACTGAACAAGACAAAACAGAATTTGTCAATCTTATTAATAGACAATCTGATTAAACGCAGCTCTTAAATAATGCTATGCATTCAGATCTGAAAATCACCAAATGGTTGTCACCTTCTCATGACCTTTTAAACAGCCAATCATCATCAACAATATCTCTATTTTTTTTATTTTTTTTAAAAAGTCAAGCTAAAAATAGCTTTCACGGGAAGGCGAAACATATACGGTGGTAATCAGATCTACATTGTGTTTAAATAAGTCAGATTGACCAATAGGGCAGACAGGAAATCCTTTAAGGACTTTTATTTTCATATATGTCCTAAGGATAGGAATTATCAGGACAAATCATTTAAAGAGCAGTCCTTTAATCAAGACAAAAAAATAGATTTTCTTAGAAAGCCTTTCTGTAAAGTGAAAAATAAGAAGTCCTGTTAATTCTTATGATAAATATATACATGTACATGTAATTACATATTGATACTGTCAGTTTAAGACAGTATAACCCCAAATGTATACATTTTATTTCATTCAAATCGGCTTTAAAGGTCCCAACATAAATTTAAAGTTTGGGGGATGGCAACAGCAAGGCCAACATGACTGTAACAATACCTCTGGGTTTTTTTAAAACAGAGTGGAGCTAATAAAACTAGAACTGCCACTGTCATTGCGTGAATACCCCAGCATACCACTTTGTCAGAATCAACAGTGGTCATTTAGAGCTCAAGGACAACCTCCCTACAAAATCTAAGGGTTAGTAAGCCAGTGTATTGCTAAGTTACGTATTCTTCATGTTTTTAGTGGCAAAGATCAAACAGACCTTTACCTTTGACATACCCACCTTAAAAATCAAAAGTGGTCAAGCCAAATATGAAGACTGTGGGTCAAAGGAATCTCAAGTTATTTGGTGGACTAGCTTTTTAAAGTCAAGGCCCCTGTGACCTTAAAATCAATATGGGTCATCTACCAATCATGACTAACATCCTTGCCAAATATGAAGACTGTGGGTCAAAGGAATCTCAAGTTATTGGGTGGACAAGGTTTTTTATTCAAGGCCCCTGTGACCTTGACCTTTGACCCAGTGACCTCAAAATCAATAGGGGTCATGATATCTACTAATCATGACTAACCTCCATGCCAAATATGAAGACTGTGGGCCAAAGGAATCTCAAGTAATTGGGCGGACAAGGAAAAACCGACGGACGGACGGGGAGACGTCCGGACGTCTGGACGGACAAGCTGATTCCAGTATACCCCCCTTACAACTTCGTTTTGCCGGGGTATAATGACATGAAAGAGAAAAAACAGTTACCTATTGTCCCTTTAGCTATAATATAACTGTCTTGTGAGAGCGGATGGACAGGCAGATGACGAAGAAGTGATCTCTATATGTTGCAACTACTCCTTTAGAGGCGACACAACAAATTTATAGAAATTCTTAGACAAATTCAAGGATTTGATCTTGAAGGTCTAGGTCATATTCCATACATTATACTAAAATTTAATAGACCTAAGACTTGTCATTATAAATTACTTATATTACCCCTCAATTTTTTCGTAATGTTAATTTCCCATAGGCCTCTGGGAATAATTAATATTCTTACTGTTAATGCAAATGTACCACGTGACTAAGAATTTTGTAGTGTTACATAAGTAACAGTATATAAATAACACATGGGTTTGTGGGTAACAGTAAAAATATCATCCCGAGAAAAATAGCTGTTACCCGAGCCGTTTTTTATTTTATTACCGCGAACAAAATACTGTGATGATCTGAAATTGTAAACTAAATCTAACTGTAACAAAAATAAACCAAGAGTAAACAATAAACTAAACTGTCCTTTACCTTTTAACTTTTAAGTGTACTTTACTCAGTAGGCCTACTCGAGAAGTTTTCTTTTTCTTTTATTCTTTAAGAAAGTGATGATTTCTACTAGTCATAAACATACAATAAGCTGTGTTTTATTTAGAAAACAAAACACTAACCCATTTGTAAGGTTATGATCTGTGAAATCTGATCCTTCTGTATCCAGAATATTCTTCGCATGGTTTTTGACAAAGTGCATTTACAAAAGGATGATATCCTACAGTCTCATCATGTCTCACAGTCCACCAACTCTATCTGTAACATGTAAATGGAACTAAGTGATGCACCCGAAACTGTTTTCAGTTTTAAGGTAATAGTGACCTTGACCTTTGACCCCAAAATCAATAGGGGTCTTCTACCCAATATGGACAATCATCCTTTGAAGTTTGAATATTGTGGGACTAATGGAACTTAAGTTATGCTCCAGAAACTGTTTTCAGTTTTAAAGTAATAGTGACCTTGACCTTTGACCTTGTGACCCTAAAATCAATAGGGGTCTTCTACCCAATATGGACAATCATCTTATGAAGCTTAAATATTGTGGGCCAAAAGGAACTTAAATTATGCTTCGGAAACCAAATTACTAACAGATGGACGGACAGACGGCCATTCTAACAGGAGAGTAATAATGTGGCTACTCTATTGTTCTTTTTAGCCACACAAAAGACAATAGCCACATAAAAGCATGAAAGACATCAAAGAGAAAGAACAGTTCCCTATTGTCCCTCTAGCCACATAAGTACTGTCCTGTGAGTGCGGACGGACAGATGGATGGACGCCAGGGGGTATAATATAACAAATATGCCTGAAATTCTTTCGGGCATATAATTATAAATATGGTACATGTACTTAAATAAGTCAAGAACTTACTGCAAGAACTGCCTGCACCACTTGAATCTGCCATAATTGACTTGTTCTACATCTCCCTGAAATAATAAATTATTTATCAAAAATAGACTGATAACATTTTGGGGCCCCACTCATCAGGCTTAAAAGGTCAGCATTGGGAGGGGTTGGGGGCCCTGGAGGGCCCTTTTTTATATTCCCCTGGCAGGGAAACCCTTTTTCCGGGAACTAGCATTTAAGGGGTGGGGGTTTAATTTCTACCACCGTGTGAGACAGTCAGTATACCCTTATTTTAACTGTCTCCATGTATGTTTTTCCCACGTTTTAAACCATTTTGGGTCGTATGGCATCGTATAAACCATGGTGCACTCGTTAAAATCTACCGTGTTTGGGTTGACATTCGGGTAAAAATCGGGTTGGATGAATTTGGGGGACAGTCTAAAAATTTTCCAAAACATTATTTATATTATTATATACGATCTTGACACGGTTGGGCTCACTCGAGGAGCGTACTTTAAATACGGTTTTATATGGGGTCCCATACGGTCTCACAGAGTATCTTACGGTCTTGTACTGTCACTTACACGATCATATACAAACATAACACACATACCAGTTTTTTAAAAGTTCTTAACTAGAAATGTGTCCATAGGACACGGGTGCCCCCACCGCGCCACTGTTCTGTCAATTTCATGACTTTAGGTCAAATATTTTTTGAAAACTAACAAGAGCCATGTCAACATGGCCATCCCCCGTCGAATGTGTTTGCTCATCTGAAGAATGTATATGACTAGTAGAGCAGAATAATTCCATTTTAAAAGGTCTTTTGGTAATGAAAACTAATGGCTGAAGTGATTACAGATTTGAAACCTATGTGAATACTGATGGCTGAAAACAGCAAAGGGCAATTACTGAAAAATAATGCAGGGTAGGTTATCATTCTTGTGTGCTGCACCCCTCCTGAGTAAAATCTATCCACCTGTGAAGTTTCAAGTTGATACCTCAAATACTTTTTGAGATAAGCTCTGGACAAAATAGTATGAAAAAGAACAAAGGGCAATAACTTAAAAATTATATAGGGAAGTGTTATCATTCTTGTGCACAGCATTTCTCCTGAATAAGATCTATCCACCTATGACATCTCAAACACTTTTGAGTTATGCTTCACTTAGATGAAAAATTAAGTATGAAAAATAACATAGGGCAATAACTCAAAAATTATAAAAGGTAGAGTTATCATTCTTGTGTACTGCATTCCTCCTGAATAAGATCTATCCACCTATGACATTTCATGTTGACATCTCAAACACTTTTGAGTTATGCTCCACTTAGATGAAAAAATTAATTTTGAAAAATAACAAAGGGCAATAACTTAAAAATTATGCAGGGTAGAGTTATCATTCTTGTGCACTGCACTCCTCCTCAATGAGATCCATCCAGCTATATAGTTTCAAGTTGATACCTCAACTCCCGACAAAATAGTATGAAAAAGAACAAAGGGCAATAACTCAAAAATTGTATCGGGAAGAGTTATCATTCTTGTGCGCAGCATTCCTCCTCAATACGATCTATCCACCTATGACATTTTATGTTGACATCTCAAACACTTTTAAGTTATGCTCCACCCAGGTGAAAAATTAGGTATGAAAAATAACTAAGGGCAATAACTCAAAATTATGAAAGGTAGAGTTATCAATCTTGTGCACTGCACACCTCCTGAGTGAGGATCTATGCACTTATGAAGTTTAATGTTGATATCTCCAAGGCTTTTTGAGTTATGCTCTGGACAAAAATTAA
This sequence comes from Ruditapes philippinarum, assembly GCF_026571515.1. Taxonomy (NCBI): domain Eukaryota; kingdom Metazoa; phylum Mollusca; class Bivalvia; order Venerida; family Veneridae; genus Ruditapes; species Ruditapes philippinarum. Next base: position 151,341 of record NW_026861330.1, read on the forward strand.
TTTTGAAAAATAACAAAGGACAATAACTAAAAAATATGCAGGGTAGAGTTATCATTCTTGTGCACTGCACTCCTCCTCAATGAGATCCACCCACCTATAAAGTTTCAAGTTGATACCTCAAATACTTTTTGAGATAAGCTCCCGATAAAATAGTATGAAAAAGAACAAAGGGCAATAACTAAAAAATTATATAGAGAAGAGTTATCATTCTTGCGATTAGCATTCCTCCTCAATAAGATCTATCCACCTATGACATTTCATGTTGATATCTCAAATACTTTTTGAGGTATGCTCCGGACAAAAATGTCAGACGGAAGGACGGACGGAGACTATTTCTATATCCCCTGCCGCCTTTTCGGCTGGGGATAAAAATCTTTCACAAAGTAAAGGGCAAGAACTTCACAAATACTAAATAAATCCACAAGCAAACCCCAAGGTGCATAAGTACACATGCTGACCAACATTTTTGTAAACTTTCAGGCCTACAAGTATTTTGAGCTATGCATGAACAAGTTGAAAATTGCAAATTTATACTACTGTAAATCAAGGGCAATAACTCTTACAAAACTGAAAATCATTGTGACTATTTGTGCCTAGTTATTTAAAAATCCTGAAAAAGTTCTTAATCGGACACAAAATATACCCTAAAACAGACTATGTTAATTTTTTACCTCTAACTGTGACCTTGAACTTGGAGGTAGGGATGCAGGTGTTGTGCATGACACATTGTCTTATTATAGTGACTATTTGTGGCAAGTATTTACAAAATCTTTTGATCTATAAAAAAGTTATGGACCGGACACAAAATATACCCTATAACAGACTATGTTAATCTTTGACCTCCAAGTGTGACCTTGACCTTGAAGGTAGGTGACCGGTTGTTGCGCATGACACATCGTCCCATTATTGTGAACAATTGTGGCAAGTATTTACAAAATCCCTTCAAAGATAAGAAAGTTATGGACCGGACACGACATATACTCTCTAATAGACAATGTTGACCTTAAATGAGCAAGTGCGACCTTGACCTTGGAGGTAGGGGTCTGGTTGTTGCGCATGACACATCGTCTTATTATAACAAACATTTGTGCCAAGTTATTTCAGATTCCTTTGATAAATGACAAAGTTATGGACTGGACACGAAAGTGTGACGGACGGACAGACGGACGTTCTCACAGGACAGTAATTATGTGGCTACTCTATTGTTCTCTCTATTGTTCTTTTAGCCACGCAAAAGAAAAATAGCCACGTAAAAGCATTACGGAATGAATGACATCAAAGAGAACCTATTGTCCCTCTAGCCACATAATTACTCTCCTGTGAGTGCGGACGGACAGATGGAAGGACAGACAGATAGACGGACGGACAGACAGATGGACTGAGCCTATTTCTATATCCCCCTTTTTTCTTCGAAAAGGCAGGGGACAATAAGGGCTCCTTCACTGTAATAGTGGTTACATGTTTGAAGATGCCATCCTACATGTCCTAGACAGAAATTGTTAGCATCCATTTAATCACTGTAAAATTTCAGTCATGTATTTTTACTAATTTTTAACAAAACACCGCTGAAATTTCCAATTCCATGGGTATAGGTAATGTTCCCAAAATCCTTAAAAAAATCCCTGTGAGGGGTTAAATATGCCCCTCAGGGTAATATGCCAGTTCAAGGGTTGGCATTATCCTCTAATAAATTCGCACGGACTGTGCCAATTGTGTCATTTATATTATTTTACCAAAAGACCTACAACTATGTAATATTTATAGAGTAAACAGTCAAGGAAATAAACAGAATACACATCATCATTATGCTCAAAAAGATAATAAACTTAACAAAAAACAGTTCAAGAATTATTTTATACATTTCTACATAAAGTTGAGATACAATAATCATGTATAATTCCTTGAACAGTGATTTCACTCACTTTAATGGGAATAGCTAGGCCTTTAAAAGCCTCTTGATTTTGGGAAAAAATATCACTAAAAGTGCTGAATTGGGAATGAGTAAAAAAGCTGGTTTCAGTTCAGATTTTTGTGAAAACTGCATGATTTCGAAGTAAATTTCAATTGGGAAGAGGCCTTTTTTCTGAGTCTGTTATATAAGTAGGAAAATCACTGTTAAAAATCAAATTTTAAACTTATAATGAATGTTATGAGTTATGAACTTAGTTGTGAACAATAATTATTAAATTCTATTTGATAGTGATCCATACTATTGTAACAAAGTCTATAATTTATAGTTAACTTAAAATTTTGCTGCAATTATAAGTTATGTGCCCCAGGGTGATAATTAAGAAATATTACCCTGGGAATATATTCTACTACAGGAGGGTGATATTCAATCAGAACACATAAATAGGCCTATGGGAGTTTTACATTGAAGTAATATATGGACCGTATATAATAATTGTTTATCATTGCAATTAAATGCTAAAATTGTGTCCATTTTATTATTGTAATTGTTTATACCGTTACCCGACTGTTTTAATTTTCTCATTTTAAAATATATTTTACGATATTATAGAAAAAACTACCATTGTAACATTGTTTGTTATTGTCATTAAAACCTGCAATAAACTTACTATTTTGTATTGGTACAAATTATCTTATGTCTATGTGCGATTATGCCATTATTTTTCATTCTTCGTATTTATACACACATACAGTATTATAATTATTGTCATTGCATGTTTTTGTTTTTTTTCTTTATTAACCTGTATATAACGAAACTTGTTGATTACCACTAAACACATTCTCAGTTGTATGTATTTTTAAATGGAAGTAATATTACTAATAATGTTACTGTGATCAACAAATTTATATCGTAATGTTGTTTGTTTTTATAGGTAAATAATGTACAAATATCTTAATGCAGAAATAAAACGCATCAATGCCAGAAGGATCATAAAGACAATTACATCGCATAAATTTATACAAGATATGCAGAATTTTCAAATCCCTTATTTTAGGCCATAGAAAATTAATCTTTAGACTCTCATCCAGGTTTCAAGAAATAATTGGGGCGGGTGGGTGGAATTTATAATTTATAATTTATTTTATCCATCACTTTTAAGACCTGAAAAAACAGAAATGTATGAATAAACAAAAGTGTTTAAATCTATATTTTAATGAGAATAATACTAAATGTTGTAAGATTTGTTACTTACAATCATCTTTTACAATCACAAACAGTTTTCTTGTTTACTGCATCATATATTTCACATATGATGAACATTTTGACAATTTTACCGATCGAAAACGAACGTATTTAAAATCTTGATCACTAGACGCTGTAAACCTCAGTCTGATTTTTATGCGTTCGTCCCGCGAATATTCGACCACGATTTTCGGACGATTTATTTTCGTCCATAGACGTCTGCGAAATGAACAATTTTTTTTTATGAAAATAAATTATTTTGGAGCGGAAAGATTTTGATACGGGCGGGCGAGGATGAGAGTCTAAAAATTAATTTTCTGTGGCCTTAACAAAAATCGTAGAATATCAAGCCCACTGAAATAAGTACTGTGTACTTAGACGGTATATAAGGAAAATCATTGACCCCCTGTCAGGCAGGGCCAATTTTGACTACTGAGGACTTTTATTTGAACAATTTTTACTTGGTAGACACTCTCATGCTTAATATCTAAGCTGTACTCAGCAACTGCTCTTTGGGGTTTTTTTTAAAACATGTTTTTTGTTGTTGTTTTTTTACTAACCCTGGTTAACATTTGCACCTCATGTGCAACCAAGCCAATAAGTAAAATCAATGCTAAATATCTAAGCTCTAGCTCTTTGGGTATTTAAAACAAAAATTTTGTGGGTTTTTTTTACTATTATATAATACATAAGGAAAATCAATGACCCCTGGGGCAGGCCAACTTTGACCCAAGGTCTTTGAACAAACAGTTGGTAGACACTCATTAGAAGATGTTTCATGCTCAATATTTAAGCTTTTCCTCTTTGGGGTTATTTTTTTAGGAAGATTTTTTAAGTTTTAACTATAAACATATAAGAAAAATTAATGACCCACTCCCCTCGGGCGACAGTCTGATTTTGACCCCAGGGCTTCTTAATCTATTTGAACAAACACTAGAAATGTTTCATGCCAAACAGGTGATCTAAAAAATGTGAATGCAAAGTTCTTAACCATATGTTCTAAAGGTTTATTGAATATATATCCCGGAGTTTGCAATTTAAAACATGAGACAATATGTGCCTTAATGTTTAATAAAAAGGTAATTTTTTCTTGGTTTGCATAACATTTATTGGTAGCTGTGATTTTCATGGGTAGGAATATAGCAGAAGCTGAAACAAACAAATAATGTTTTATTTTAGGCCTTAAAGATTCTCTTTTTTATGTTTTCAGAAAATGGTTTATTTTTGTTTTTGAAAATCTCCTGTTTTATCAACACCATGAGACAACTGTTCTTCAATGTAAAGTAAGAAAAAATGTTTGCCATTAACCCTTTCACTGCCATAGGGACGGCTTATGCCTTCCGTTATTTTTGGCGTATTTGCCATATGGACGGCTTTAGCCGTTTCTATAATAATAATAGTAATAATAATAAATTAATAATAATAATAATGATAATGATAATAACTATAAAGAAAATAATACCATCGACAATAATTATTATTATACCAACAGCTTTGGAAACATATATAATTATTATAATACTAATAACAAATAATAATAATTATATTAATTAATAAAATAGTTATTTCGGGAAATAGGTGATCAATAAAACAATAACCTTTTGGCAGCGAAAGGGTTAATGGTTTGGGGTATAGCTTTATTAAATTCAGGTTAAAATTGAAATCACTCACATATTTTATTTAGAATAATTAAGAGTACTAGAAGATTGAATAACTTAGTTACATTTAGAGCAAGCGATTAAAGTGAAATATTTAAATGAGCCATAATACACCCTGAGTCAGGCAAACTCATACATGTGAACTCTTCCACTTAAAGCAGGAGACTCCGACTTTCTGGCAGCCATATTTTTTTTAAAGATTTGTCTTAAAAATGAGGGGGTTTTACACAATTTTAAGCAATCCTCCTATTTCTGATGCCAGAACTTCCTTATTTGTATATTGTAAGTTCTAAAATCTCCCTCTTTTTGAAGTAAAATCTCCCACTTGATCATCAAAAAAAGTTCACATGTATGCAAACTATTTTTCATCTTACTTTTGTTAGGCCTACTTTAAAATTAACTGTGTTTCCCCTCCAGTGTCCGTAGGGTAGGTAAGACAAATGTTGTTTTTTTTTGTTTTTTTACAATAATATTTTATCTAAAATAATATAGATTTAAAAAAAAATGAATGCTTAGAAACTTGGAATGATATAAAAAAATTTCATTCAACATATATCCCAGATTGTATATTTACCATACTGTACAGGAACAGGAGACAGATATAAAGATTATTGATTCTCCTTCCATGTTTAGGAGAAAAAAATATAGTAGATCTATGTATTATGGTTTGACAATCAAATTGTTGGGGTAGCCGAGTTTTTTGTGGGTAGTTAGCGAAAGGAGAAACAAACAATATTTTATTTTTGGCCTGTAACAATAAATACATATATATTAAAAGTACGTGTATAATTCTTACATTAAATTTAAACAGTTAAAGTGTCTCAAATAAAAATATATTTACCAAGAGTAAGTTCCATCAAAGCACCGAACGCCCGTGATCATGTCGCTATATCAAATATATAGCCCTTCTTCTAACTCGATTTAACAAGGTGACCTTCTACTGCCAAACCGAAACTTGAAATAGTTGAAAGTCGATCAGTCATTTTCAGAAAACTGAGCCGCACGTGATAAAATTTTAATAGCCTCTTTCTAGATCCAATATGTTTATGTCAACCCTATATCAGTGCTATATATATATATATATTTTTTTTTTTCCTTTCTTTTATAGTACGACCTTTTTAAATATATAAAATCTGTGTAATGACTGGCATATCTATAGAATTAACTCGTCGTGTAGATTATTATTGATCTACTGCACTGTGCAGAACTTTACCTTTATCATTTTTCGAAAAAACACGCCTACAGTACGGTTTTTCAAAAATGTGTTGACCTAAAATCTCAATAGACAATACCGCATGCATATACATTGTACAAAAAGCACTTTCATTTTGTTTTCTTAGAATAATAAGTACAATTCCTATTCTTGTGTTATCAGTTGGATACATTAATTACCAGTCATATTTTAACAACTGTTTTTAAAAGTGCGGTAAGTGTAATTTATACAAATTAAGGCTTGCTATCCAAAATTGATTAATAAGTTGTAGATCTAGATTATGAAATTTTTTTAAAAAAAAATATTAGAATTGAGAACTTGCTCGACATTTTTTTAAAAAGTAGAGTTATTGCATGGTTTGGAACTTTTCCTTTGTTCTTACTCCCAAGTACACTTCCATGAGCATTTTAAAACTGTATAGATATATAATATATACCCAGCAAACATACTATATCGGCTAGATGTCGGAATATCGAAGTCGGCTTTCCGCCATCGGACCGATATAGACAAACCTGGTGTCACGGTTCTGAACTGTTCACTATTTAAGGGAGAAGATGTGAAAGCGGCCGGGTAGCTCAGTCGGTAGAGCCGCGGAACGGTATTCCGAGGGTCCCGGGTTCGAGTCCCGATCAGGCTGCACATTTTTCTCACCCTGTGACATTTGGCGCCCAACGTGGGGCCGTGATGGTATAAGCTCCGAGTTCAATTTTCACATTGTTCTCTTTACCATTAGAAATTCGAGGACGAATTTCAATATAGCGGGGGGAGTATGTCACGGTCAGAACTGTTCACTATTTAGGGGAGAAGAAGATGTGTAATCGCCGGATAGCTCAGTCGGTAGAGCCGCGGTACGGTATTCTGAGGGTCCCGGGTTCGAGTCCCGGTCAGGCTGCACATTTTTCTCACCCTGTGACACTGGTGATATCGGTCCGATTTAGGTCCGATATACATTTATTTCCTGTTATTCAATTAAATGAGTTTTTTGTAGCAGTACAGTTTTTCATTGATTCATATAGGGAAAAAATCGACTACAAACAAATGTCTATGTTCGTGTTCATCCGTTCATTAGAAACTTTAACGGGAGCGATAGCGACCGGATAAAGTTTCTAATTTCTGTAGAACAGTGATGGCCTCATTAATATTCATTTAATTACGCCACTACCAGTCCGCTTTATTAATTAATTACCTGAATGGTGGGTTTAAATTTGACCTTATAAATATGCATGATGTACGTCATTTTGCGCGCAGGGCGGCCCATTTGCCCGATATTGAAACCTTTATTTTCGGAAAACATTTTTGATGAGTTGGATAATTGTGATGATATCATTTATACACTTTGATTAGTTGGACAACTGATACTCAGTAGCTAATATCGTATATGATTCATACTGTACATGTTTACACTAAATACATGTATCACGTGTTAACACGAGGTCACGTAATATATTTAGTCTACTTTCTACGGTGGCACAAAGGTGACATGTGCAGTGGCGTACCTACCGATACGCCAATACGCACGGGCGTATAAAAAGAAAAAGTTTCGTAAAACAAACAAAAAAATAAAAAATGAAATCATTTTGATAGATCTGTCAACATATTCGTAGCTGTCAAGAATAGATTATTTTACCGGTATATTTAGGATGTTACCTTTTTCGAATATGCGTTACCTTTTTATGCACAATCGAAAACTTTAATTATGAAGAAAAGGGGAGTAAAAAATATGATATAAACAATCTTCTTTGGAATTTTCTCTTTTTTTCAGCTTGAGTTTAAAAGCGTTATAATGCTAATAATCCTCGTCAAAATTCAAATAAGGGTATAAAATTGACCAATATATTACAATTCATTTTTTTTTCCGAAGAAATCAAAACAGTGAAACGTCCAACATTTATTTCATTTTTTACATCTAGATCTATATGCAAAATAAAGAATCTTGTTTGCAACTTGGCGTTTGCAGGCAACAATAGAAGGGAGTGAGTTAGCTTATGGAATGTCTTTTATATTTAAACCTTGTAACTATAAATGACACTGTGAATCAGATCTTTGCAGTGAACTATTGCCATCATTCCATCGTCACAAACCAAATTCAACTTTTGTTTATTTGACCGTAAAAAAATACCAGTATTTAACAAAAATATATCACTTAAAAAATTTTTGTTTCTACTGTATTATTTTATTGAGTAAAAAAATGCCACACTTATGAAAAACAATGATATATATTTTTATTATACGTAGGTCTCGTCATTATACATATTTAAAACATAGACAAAATATATAACGAGACAAACGATGATAACCATAATTAAGACACATCATGTCAAATTATTTTATTTTCGCCGACTGTTAGATAACAAATTGGCGAGTATGTTTATACCAACATGCTTTATGTGCGTGAGGCATTTTTAACTACGTAAATGAAATAACTTAAATAAGTTTTGAATGGAAATTGAAAGACTGGATTGTTGAGAACAAAAATATTAAAGACAATACTTATTGTCTACACCATTGACATTAATACGCATTAAAAATATTTTAAGGAAGCTAAATGATCGTGCGATACTACATTTTAGCTGTGAATACGATAACCTTTCGTTACACTAAACATTTAAGCTGTTGTGTTTGTATTTAAAGGTCATACAAGATCATTTTAAAGCATATTTTCCTTGATAATATCTCACGTTAAGTTATGGTGAAACAAAAAAAAATAACAAACCAAGAGAAGAAACTAAATTTGTTACAAAAAGAGATTAAATCCATCTTTTTTACAAGAGAGACTCCGGCTATATGTTTTGTTTTTCTAGAAGGAAGAAAACTTTTGAACTGTTTAAAACCAGTGTACACGTTAGACTTCGTGCTATTTCTCTTACATTCAATATATGTACTTGAATGTTATTTTCATAACTATAGATAAAGTTAATAGTAGTACAATTAGCTTTAATATCCCCTAAATCATTAGTTATAGCACATAGCTATATTTGATATATAAGTCTCTGGCGATCCTTCGGCCAAAAACCGGCACTCGGCGTACACTCATAATAAGCCGAGGTACGCCCCTGATGTGTGTGTTTTTATAATGATATACCAAAGATAAATGATAGAGTTTTAGCATCATCGAACGAACTATTGTTAGTTTCGTGAAAGCTTAAATCAACAGTAACTTTGTTCCTGGAAATGGCCATTCAATTGATTTGATTTATTGCTACAACTTTCATACAGTTTCTATATATGGTGTCCTGTTTCAGTTAAAATATCTCTGTTGACTAAATCTCTTGTTTACGCTCGACTATTCGAAAAGTAGAAGAGCTATTGTAAATATGAATTTTGACAGAACTAATGCCCTTTGAAGTTAAAAGATATACATTATTCAGGTTCTTGTTTTACTTTCAAGCACTGAGAACAGTCGAGCGCAATGGCTTTTGTTAATGGATAAGTAGCAAAATTTAACATATTTCGAAGAACTTTCACTATAGACATTGGTACTGTAAATAGGTTACAGTTCAGGCAAAAAACATGCGAAAATTAAGGTTAATCATTGCCAAGAATTTTACATTTTGATTCGCACAAGGATTGAAGTATAAGAAAGTATATGCATGAGACAAATTCAACGTTGAATGGCGCAGGGATGTAAAATCTTGCTACTTTATCTATAAAAAGTACAGAAAGGCCGTACAAGACTATAGGAAAGAAATATAACATACCAAGAAAAGTCCTTTAACTGGCCCGAGCCAGACACCATAAATTTTCAACTGTTTAGATCTATATTTTAAATATATATTTCCTATAAACCCCCAAAAATAAATTGTTTCAAAAGTGTCTTTTTAAAAGCAAAAAGAAGGGGAAGGGGGGAAAATTTAGTTTCTTAAAACTTTGTATTAAAAACCTAAAACCGACTTTCATTAAAACCCCGGCCTTTTTTAAATCATTGCACTGTTGTAATTAAAATTAAAACGGTCATTTTATAAAATTACCCGTTAAGGGTTTCAAACACTGCAAAGGGGGAAATTTTTTCCCCAAAATTTTAAAAAAATAAAGCGATTTTATTGGCCCGACAAAACTTTTTTGGGGGAACGTAATTGACTGTAAATTTGGGAATTAATCGATGGGTTTTTCCTGTGAATTGTTTTGCAAAACCAAAATTTTTTTAAAAAAACCCCGCTTATAAGGGGTTTTAAACCCGACCTTAAATTTTACTTTAAGTGACCTTTTTCGTCCGTATTTGGGTTTTGGTTTTAAAGTGTCATTAAAATTTTGTTTTTTTTATTTTACATAATTTGATTTTTAAGTCTTGGTCCAAAAAACATACTTTCTACCCAAACAAACATATTAATGACCTTCAATTGAACCCTTTAACTGGGCAATTTTTCAAATAATTTAAAAAATTTTCTTCTTTGTTTTTTGTTATTGGCTATCACCTTTTTTTTAATCAAAAAAAGGGATTTAAAATTCATACTGAGAGGGCAGAAACCCTTTTAATTTTATAATATCCCCAAAATCAATAATTTTCCTTGACTTTAAAGTATGAAACCCTTGGGCAAGAAGGTCCCAACTTGTTTTAATTTTTAAAAAGATTAAAAAGGGTATAAAATTTGGGTGTTTTCATAACCTTGGGGTTTTTTTAATCCAAAAGGGGTTTTTTTTATACTTGGGCAAAACAACCCTTTTCATGCCAATTTTTTTGGGGTTTAACAAACCTTTAACCCCTTAAACTCTAAAATAAATTGACTGTAAGGGCCCTTGGGGTGTCAAGGTCAAAGTAAATTTTATTTTGGTTTAAAATTGGTTTTAAAAATTTTTTTATTTTTTTAAGGGTTTTTTTTTTATGTGTTTTTAAAAACTAATAATTCAGGGTATGAAATTGGACTTTAAAAGACCCTTTTTTTCTTTTACAATTTTTTGTTTTTTTTAAAATTTTTTTAAACATTTTTCATTTTTTTTATGGGAAAAATCCATACTTTGGGCAAAAAAGCAAGTTTGGGAAAATTTACAACCCATTTTTTAAATTTAAAAAGGGAAAAAACCTTTTTTTTTTTAATTTTTTTAAAATTTCTTCAACTGTTAAAAAAATTTTAAACACAAAATAAAATTTTATTTTCCCGTGGCCGGTTTGCGTCCATTAGTTTTTTAAACCTACAAAATTTTTTCCCTCGTTTGGTTCTAAAAAAGTCGGGGGCAGAAAAGGAAACTGCCCTTATTTGGGCGCAAGTGTTGTTTTGAAATTCTACAAAAAAATTTGAAGCGAAATTTTTTTTTCCTCAGCAACGGGGAAATTTTTTTATTAACAGGGTTTGCTAAAATTTCCCCTGACTTTTTTAGTGGAAACTTTTGAGAGCGGGCCAAAATTTTTGGGGCCAATTTCCCCATTTAAAAGGGGTTAAAAAAGTGTGGGTTATTGCTCAAACGCCCACTTTTTTTAAAAAGTGGGAATCAAAAAAAAATTCCTTTTCATTTTAAATGGCGTCAGGTTAAGGGGAAAATGTTTTCGTTGGGGTTAGTCTAAATAAAATTTTTGACGAAAAATTTAGTCACGGTTTCCCTTTGTAAACTGACATTTTTCGAAGAAAAATTCGAGAAAAATAAGAAAGAAAGAGAAGAGTTTTTCCAAAAACACTCTGTTTAGATGTCTCTATTGTTTTCAAAAATGGTTTAATGTTAAGGGGGTGTTTTTTTTTTTCCCCCTCTGTAAGGTTTTAATCTATAGCACTAAACCTTAAAGGGTTTTAACAACCTTGAAATGCCCTTTTGGGTTATTTTCTCTCCTATAGTAGTTTTCGTCAAAAAAGCAGTAATTATAAAATTTTTTAAAAGACCAAAATTTGCTTAGACACAGCAACATGTTTAAAACCCCGATAAAAAACTTTCAAATTTTTTGTTCTGTTTTAATTTCATGGAGAAATATTGCAAACTCAAACTTTGGTCATTTTGAATACAATGTAACATAAATTTATAATAAAAAAGACGGGTTTTTGTCATTAAAAAAATCATCATTTATGCACATAACGCAATAAGAAAAGGGTAAAATTAACTCCTCTTCTTACATTGTTTAAGGGGGGTTTTTTCAGTATTTAAATCAAAGTCAAAAAGTATAATGGCGGGCCAAAGCTGATTTTGGATATGTTTGTTTGGGTTTAGATATGGGGAATATTTGCCCCTTACACAAATTTACGCTATCTCATTGCGTTTTACAAATTGTTGACTAGTCCTTTTTATGGTATATCAAATTCCTGGTCCAAATTCACTTATGTAACAATTTTTAAATTAATTAATTTAAAACTGACCTAGATTTTTTACGAGGGGGGACTCCTTCTTTTGGGGTTGACTTTTAAAATTAAAAGTTCAGATACATAATAGCTTTGATAAAGGATTAATTTATTGTCGTTGAGTTTTCAGCGAAAATTTTAAAACCCCTGTGCAAAAATTAAAATTAACTTTGATGTCAGCTTTCTTTTTCATTTATTTTGAAATATCATATTGGATAAAAAACAAATTGACCTTACCCCTTTAAGATTTTAAAAAGGAAAAAATAATTTTACCCAATCGACCCCTCGGGGCGCCTGCGCGGTTTTGTCTTTTTAGTTTTGTCTTTTAAAAACGTATAATTTAAACCATGACTGGGATCAAGCAAACTCCAGAAGATCATTGGGTTCCCCAGCTGTCAAAATTGTTTAAATGGTTTCCTCTACATAAAGATAAAAAAAGGGTTAAGAATGTGAATTTCAAAAATCTTCTTGACTGTTAAACTTAAATCGTAAGTAAAACAGTATGTTTGAATAATAAATTGGTAAACTGGTCAATATAGTTGATATATTTTTTTTGATTTGGGGTGTATTTTTCATTTTAAATTTAGGAATTAACTTTTTTTTTTTTCCGTGAGCTGCAATATTATTGAAAAGGGGAAAGTTTCAAAACAGTACGATAAAGGGAAACAAATTAAGCATAATATGTCAAAGTCAATATTTAATGAAAAGCAGGCCTTTTCCCCTATCCCATGGTTCCGAATATGGCCCATTCCCCATCCAAATTATGTTGTGTTTTTTTCCCAAGCCCCCCCCCCCCCCCCCCCCAAAAAAAAAAAAGAAAATAAAATCCCAATCTAGAAGTAGGCAATTTGAAAGAAAAAGTATCGCATTTTCAATTTTGGTGACGCGAAATAGTGTTACGGAATATATTCATGTTAGGATTTTTAATAGATATCAGTTTTACATTTGTACACATTTGAGCCTGTCCTTGTATTTTTGATATGACAGAAAAAGCTGAACAGTTTAAGTAAGATTTATTTAGATTTATTTCAACAATTGTAACATATTAAATGCTAGCATATTTTCCCAAATCGGCAAATTTCACGATAACCGTTTTTCCCAAATTGGAAAATTTTATGACACAATTTTCCGAAAATTTGCCACGTGGCGTTTTCTCAAATTAGAGGAAAAAGGCCTTACAAGGTTAAGAGTCCAATATACAATAACATATGTATGAATATATATCATCCCCAAACAAGATAACATAGATTCTAATGCATATACAATTAAGTAAACAGGGATTAAGTTTATTAAGTTTAAGGTATGCAATTGATATTAACTTCTTTATTCAACATGTTTGTTATAAGCATATCTGAGTAAGAAGTAACCTTAATAAGTATACAAATGTACATGTATTCATTGCTCCTGACTTGAGCATTGCTTATTTCCATGCTGTACCCTTTGCTGCTTTGATTTTCTCAGGGTGCTTCCCAAAGTGGAGGAAAAAAAACACTGATAAGTAATGCTGCATATATTTCAAAAATATTAATGTAGAATGTAATGAATAAATAATTACATTTAGTTAACAAATATGTTGTAAACTTCAAACTCGTATATCCGCTTATCAAGGTTTAGTAGGAAAGAAGTAGCCAGATATTACTGTTTACATAAACTAGAAAGATTAAGTAATAAAGATATGTTATGCTCTATAATTTGACATTTGAAAATGCTGATAATTAATAATTGTACAATCTCATTTAGAATGTAAAATAAACATCTTTCCAGTACATACAGATTAGATATGTTATGTTTGAAACACTAAGCAATACATGTATAGGTAAATAGTCAATATGAATACGTAGTGCAATTAAATTTGCTGCATCAGTTATAGCACGCCCGGCAAACTGTCGCTCCACTTCAAAATTGTGGTGTACGGTAAAACGAGCGAACGGCATTTCCGAGATAGAGCGGAAGGCGATTTAAAAACGCACTTAATTGGTAAGTATTGTTTATTTTTTTTGTCTTGTTAATTCATTTTAGTTGTATTTTTTTCGAAAAAAACCGGAAAATGTGGTTACGTGTGGAATTGATTTAGGCTTCCAAATATCTAAGCTGTTACAAAAAGAAAATTACCTTAAGCCCGTGGAGAACTTTCTCCCGACGAGAAGCGAAACGATGATTTTAGAATATTGAACATTCCCCAACCATAGAAATGCCATACCTTTGGATTTCTTGAAAAATGTATTAGTAAATTATCAACCGTAAAAAATTGTCCTTCGTGAAAAATAAATTAAACTCTGAAAGATTTTTTAAATTTTTATAAACCGATTTTTTTTCGAAATAGTGGACGAAAGGGCAAGAGATGGAGCAAAAGGTTCGATGTTGAGCGCAAGGCGATATTAATTTGACGTATTAGGAGGAGCGTAGTCTATGATTTTTTTACATATAAAAGCTATAGAAGTTAAAATAGACGTGATCAAGTGTTAAGACATCGTCGGATACCCACGGCCGAACCATTAACATTGATTGCATGTTATGTAACATGTTTATCAATCGTGGGTATCCGACGATGGTGTTAAGACCGAGATATATATACATTTTGAAGACGACTAATAAAGTGTGATATCCTTTCAACGACTTTAGCGTAATAAATGTAATCTCGAAGGTGTCACCTATGGCTTCCGTGTAGATTCCATTATTTATGTTCGATTTTTGGATGAGGCCCGACCATTGAATCATACACATGTATGCATGGCATACTACAGAATGCCACTTATTCGAGGTCAATCATGATTTTTGACACGGTTATGTACATTTAAAAACGTGTGTCCCTGCAAATGCGAAAAATCGAAATATTTTTAGTTCTACCGCGAAACAAATGTTTCCGAGCAGGTACGTGTAACTCGATTGTTCACGCCAAAAATGTTATGTTTTTCAAAAAGTTAGAATATTCAATGTGCAGAACAAGAAAACAAAATTATGCAAATGCACGGAACACATGAAATTAAAAATGGATCACTACTACCCGAGTTCAGTTCACAGTGACTTTCTGTAATTAATAGCTCTAAACGTACCTGTTCTGAGCAAAAACACAAATAAGCCAACGTTTTCATGAAATGTTGTAGGGGTGGGGAATCGCTAATGAAAATGGTTGAACAAGGTGTCAGTCTTTATAAGGATATAACACATGTTCCAGTTATTTTTTCAAGATACTTCCTCCGCTTATTTAGCATTGTTGTTTAGTTTATTATTTTCGTCTGTAAGTGTAAATAGAAATTCTACTAATAGCTAGGTCTATTATATTAATTGATAATTTTTAGTCCGTACACCAAACTGAGTTCTGCCTTCACTTTGAGAGGAAAATAATAAACTAAACAACAATGCTAAATAAGGGGAGGAAGTATCGTTTGAAAACATAACTGGAACACGTGTTATATCCTTATAAAGACTGACACCTTTTCAACCATTTTCATAGCGATTCCCCACCTTACAAATTCATGAAAACGTGGCTTATTTGTGTTTTTGCTCAGAACATGCACGTTAGAGCTATTAATTACAGAAAGTCACTGTGAACTGAACTCGGTAGTAGTGATCCATTTAATTCAATGCATTCCATGCATTGCATAATTTTGTTTCTGTTCTGCACCTTGAATTTCTAAATTTTCGAAAAACATAACATTTTTGCGTGAACAATCGAGTTACACGTACCTGCTCGGAAATATTTGTTCGCGGTAGAACTAAAAATATTCGATTTTTTCGCATTTGCACGGACACACGTTTTTAAATGTACATAACCGTGTCAAAAATCATGATTGAACTCGAATAAGTGGCATCCTGTATTATGCCATGCATTAATGGGACTGTATGATTCAATGGTCCGGCCTAATCCAAATTCCGAACATAAATAATGGAATTTACACGACAGCCATAGGTGACACCTTCGAGATTACAGTTATTACGCTATAGTCGTAGAAAGGACATCACAATAAATTAGTTCTCTTTAAAAGGTATATATATCTCGGTCTTAACACTTGATCATGTTTATTCTAACTTCTATAGCTTTTATTCATAAAAATCATCGACTACGCTCCTCCTAATACGTCAAATTAATATCGCCTTGCGCTCAACATCGAACCTTTTGCTCCATCTCTTGCCCTTTCGCTCCACTACTTACGAAAAATATCGGTTTACAAATTTAAGAAATCCTTCAGGAGTAATTTATTTTGCACGAAGGACAAGTTCTTATTACGGGTTGATAAATTTACTAATACACCCTTTTTCAAGAAAATCCGAAAGGTATGGGCATTTCTATGGTTGGGAAGTTCAATATTCTACAATCATCGTTCGCTTCGTTCGGGGAGAAAAGTTCTCCTGCGGGCTTTAATATAATTTTTCTTTTTGTAACAGGTTAGATCATTGGAAGCCTAAATCAAATTCCTACACGGAACTAACATTTTCCGTTTTTCGAAAAAAATACAACCTTAAATAAATAACAAAGACAAAAACATAAACCAATACTTACAATTAGGCGTTAAAATCGGCCTTCCGCTCTATCTCTGAAATGCCGTTCGCTCGTTTTACCGTACACCACAATTTTGAAGTGGAGCGACAGTTTGCCAGGCGTGTTATAGGGAACTCAGCTTTCGAAACATAGTGTATGCATTCCGTTATTCAAATGTATCATACTCAGTAAGAAATATCTTGATTTCAAAACATTTTGCAATATATATAATTATAAAATACCTAAGGACTGGCATAGGCCATGTACATCTTTAGTTATTTATAATTTAATCTAATTTTTATGCATAATAATATTGTGCTACGTGCATTTGTTTTTTTTTAGACAGCAAAAGAATGGGTGACGCATTCGAAATAGCATTTTCGTTTGATACAACTGGATCTATGTACAGTTGCCTTGAAGAAGTCCGGAAACGTTTAAGAGAAATGGTACAAGATCTGAAACGAACGATTCCTGGTATCAAAATTGCTATTTTTGCCCATGGCGATTATTGTGATGCTGGGAGTACCTACGTCACAAAGTATGTTAACTTCACAAATGATCCGAACACCCTTTGTAATTTTGTAAGCAATGTCGGAGGAACAGGGGGCGGAGATACTCCAGAATGCTATGAATTAGTTTTAAGAGAGGTGCAGGAAAATCTTGCGTGGAGTACAAACTCTCAAAAATCTTTAGTAATGATAGGTGACGCCCCTCCACATGAAAAGTCAGAGAGCCAAAACTATCGCCGCCTGGACTGGAAGGAAGAAATAGAGCGTCTGAGGAAAATGGTTTGTAAACATTTGTTAATGTACTCGTAAAAAGATGCAAATTTGCATACTGTACGTAACACCCACTGCAGAATCTATATAGGCCCATCAAAATGACTACATGTTAAAAAAAATCAAAAAAAACTCGTAGAAAATTAGGGCTTCAGTTCCCCTATCGAAGATATGAATGCATCTTTTATAAATATATTTTTTTCATATAATTAAAGGACATTAAAGTGTATGCTGTTCAGGTAACTATTATCACAGGGGACGAAAAAATTTTACCAGTATATTTGGGGCCAATCATTTGGGTACTACATTTTTTGTCGAACATAAACGAAGTTAAGGATCCCCCCTTATAAAATTTTTCTTTTGAAAAACAGCCCTTTGACTAATTTTAAAATTTTTGGTTTTATTTGATTATTACACAAAAAATTTGTTGCCCAGTTAATCTTCCCCGAGGGGAAATTAAATTGTTTTGCAGGAAAAAAGCACAAATTACTAATATTAAACAACATAAAACTTTTATGCTTCTTTCAATTAAATGTTACTCAAATAAATGTGGACATTTACACAACTTTTTAAAGCTTAAGTAATTTTATGCAGAACATGTATTAAAATTGCAATGCCTAAAACATTTTCGAAGGTATTTTATATGAATGTTGTGGGAGTTTTGACAGGTACAATTAATTGTTTAAGGTGCATGATATTTTTTTCTTCTAGTTGCCTAGTTCGTCTATTACCATATCACCTGCTAGTTCATCTACACCAAAAGCGATTGAAACACCGAGACCATGCGAAGAATTTGTTGCGACAGAATCTGATGGAGAATACGATGATGACGACGATGATAGCGATGATGAAAACGGTTTGTAAGACTATTTTATTAAACTAAGCAATTTAGTGTTAATGTAAATGCTGTGATTAGCTCGAAATTAAATTTCGAATGGTCCGTAGCATTTTGTGATAAGCTTGTAAATTACATGTCGGCCCTAGCAAATAAGCTTGAAATCGCATTTCGGATGAGCCCGTAGCAAAGCCAATCCAGTGAGAAGCTTCTAATTACATTCCAGATGGGCCTGTAACATTAAGACTTAAGCCAGACATCTTTGGTTAAAACAGAAGCACATTCCATGCTCACTAACTTTTGTAAAATTTTATTTTAAAAAAAAAACTGGCAACAGCGGTTGCATTATGATTTCCTTTTAGGGAACATGGCTTTATCAAGTTGATTATAAGTATTGACTGTATTTTATTTTATTTATTTCACATACATGTATTATGTATGCTTGAATCTAAAGTTTTGTTTTTCTATGCAGATATATGTGCCTCATTGATTGTATTAGTGCTAAATGATAATACTGTGATTTCTGTAAAAAAAACGTCACCTTTACAAAATAATTGTAATATTGTTTAGTTGCATTGCTTATTGCCAGCATAATTTCTTTTTCTAACATACGAAATTGTATGCAGTTTCAACATTAATGCTTAATGTCAATGTATAAAAAGCGTTGTTTTTTTATCCAATTAATTTTATTGAACTTTTCCATAGTCCTTATGAATTAAAACACATAACTAAAACAAATGTTTATGAATTCATATTTAAGGATTACGCTGTTTTATATGCAAGAAACAAAAACCTTCAAATGAGTTCCCAAAGTCGCCTATATCAGAGGAATGCAATCATTATCCTGGACACTGTTTAAGGGTAAATATAAATGCCTACGTACCAGTTTTCACTTTAATTGCTTTTAGAGAGGTGTTCTTTTGCTTAAAGCATCTGACTTACTATTCCAGGACTGTTGGTTTGAGCGCTATTAGTATCTCGACCTACCGACACCAATTAAAGCAGGGATTTTAAGAAACTACTAGTCGCTTAATTGTTCACTGGTTTATATAATATAAAGTAAAATACAATATTGCCTGAATGCAAGTAAGTTTTCACATGTAAAATTTTAGTGGGTGCGCAATGGTAAACATATTTTAGAAATTTCAAGATCCATTGAAATGTGTGTTAGCTGCAACTAGGGCCAGAAGTATATCTCTTGTTTATATAAAATGTTTAAGATTACATCTTGGCAACAAAAATTCTTCCCAATCATGCTAGAATTAAAACTGATATGTGCTTATGGACATTAACCTGCATTTCAGTGTGTTGTTGAACATGTCACGAGAACTGGCGAATGTCCTCATAAAAAATGTGACGTTACTGTTGAACCAGACTGCGAAATGGTGAAGTTCTTTCAAGCCAAACTGGACAGGATGTTCGTTGACTATTCTAAAGTTTTAGAGGAAAATCGAAAACTGATGACAGGTCATGGTGGCCCAGTCTTTTCTGTCTCCGCTATGAATGGTGACACGGCCTGGATAGATTATAATCCTAGCATGACAATTGTAGAGTTGAAGAGGGAAATAGAAACACAACTTGGCATAAAAGAGTCTCAGCAAAAGATTCTCTACAAGGAACGAGGTCTAAAGGTACCTGCATTTTGTCTGAAATATTTCGTAATTCTTATGGCTTTCTACTTGTCAAAGTATAATCACATTCTCATATATCATTGGTCATTGTATTATTTATGTTTGCTTACCTAAATATTCCGATCACTGCTCACATACTTTAATGAAAACTTATGACAATGTAAAGAAGTCTTTAACATTCATCAAGTTTTCGAATCTTTATTTACATCAATTCTATAATTTTCGTTGGGTTTAAACGTAATTATAAGTGTGTTAATGTCCAGTCTCACTTATTTAGTTATTTTGATTTTAAACTTTCTTCTTGGCAATATTATGTGCGAGACCAATGCACTGTTAGGTAAAAAAAAATATCATGCATATTGTTATACCAAGCGTAAAATACTCAGTATGAGTTGAATTGTGTAAACATTTATAAAAATAGAGCAAGTTGAAAATGTTAACATATTGTCGAATTTTCCTCTTAAAAGTTTAATGTATGTTAATTTTTCAGACTGTCAAAGGACCAGGGCAAAATTTCACACTATCAGATTATGGAATTACAGAGAACACCTCGCTAAGCCTTATTGTGCCGTTGTACTGTATACCAGAGAATCTTGATCACGTGGTGTTTGATCTCTCTTGGGAGTTTCCAAAAGTAAATCCAGATTTCCTTGACGCCTCGTGTCTGGCTTTCGAGAAAACTGAATTTATTCAAGTCATTGACTGGAACCACTCTACTAATGACTATTATCTGAAAGGTAAGCCATTCCAGAGTGTAATATCATTTTAAAAGGATCATACATTATAATAAGGCCAAAAATGATACTAAGCAATCTGGCAATCATAATACGTTAAGATTATTTACTCAGGGGAAATAATTTTGAAAGGGCAAATGATTCTATATTATTCTACCATTAAAATAATCTCGTAAAGAAAAATATCCAAAAAATTGTTTGAATAGTATATTGTATGAATAGTTTACGTCACGTAAGTCTTTGCTATTTAATACATAATAGTAATGTAAATGTATATAAATAAGTGCAAAATGATTTTCATGTTTAGGTGAATAGGACTTTTTCTGGTATATATAATCAAACAACGTATGTGTGAACCATTTTAATTGGTGAGATATATGAAATGTGAACACATTGTCTTTACGTTGTTTAAATATGTGGGAAAGAGAAAGTACAATAAGGAAAATGATTTGAGAAAATAATAAAATAATAAAAAATGTTAAAAGTTCTTACATTGAATAGAATGTCCTTTACAGGGGCAATTCAACACTCTGCTAAAAATGTCAAGACAGCTGGAGGACGGATCGGTCATCAGAGTATCCACGTGTATTTGAAGCGGTTGCCTAGCAACATTACTCATCTGTACTTCACATTAAGCTCATGGAAAGCACCAAATCTCTCCGCCTTCACTAACCCAAGTCTTCAGTTTTACGAAGCATCCGATCCTGATACCAACTTGTGCAGTACAACAATAAGCCACGCCCTGAGCAGTCAGGCGGTCGTCATGTGCTCTGTTGTCAGGGCGGGACCACAATGGCAAATATTTGAATGTGATGTCAGTGGATGCGTCAATGGAAATACAAAGAAATATAATCCAATTCGGGAACAAATAGCTAACCTGATAGCCAATGAATAAATTCCCCTGTAAACTCTGAATACTTTTGTAAATTTTGACATTGGTATTGCACTCTGACATTTGTTTAAAGGTATATTTAGTATTTGTCTGACGTTAACTTTAATATTGAACCTTTTGAAGCGTTCATTTATCAATTTTTGCTGTGCAATGTTTAAAAAAGAACATGACTGTCACGAAGTGTTTATAGGAGAAAAAACTATTGTTGTCTTCTAAACTGTGCAATTTCATGGTATATCAGATGGTCGAAATTTTGAGTTTATATACGATACGATTACAAATTAACTTTCAAATTGAGCTAAGACGAATGTTCAACGAAAAGTGTAAAAACTTAACTTAGTTATGAAAACACAAATGTTACAAATTCATAGCTTGCGTTTAATATATCTTTATAACTTTTTGTTGTTTGTATTATCAAGTTTTTGCGTATTTGCTAATACTTAATTGTGTTTTAGGACCATTAGGACGTATAACTGTAATTAAGTCTTCATTATTGCCGATGTTAACTCAGTTACTTATACCTCTTCCAAACCCAAATAGTCACTGGATAAATAATATAAATAAAATTTCTTTGACTTCAAATGGAATGGTCCATCTAGAATAAATAATAGCATTGTCATTAAGGATTATACAGAAGGTGGTTTGAAAATGACTGATGTGTTATCATTTATGAATAGTTTTAAACTGACCTGGCTTAGAAGGTTTTTAATAGGAGGTGATAATAAATGTTATGCATTAGCTAATGTTATTATAAATACTGAAAAATTGTTCAATTGTGGAAGATTGTATGCAGAAATAGTATATATTTGGAAAGATGTTGTTAAATGTTATATTGATTTTATAAACATTTTCCCAATTGATAGTATGGACAAATTCTGTCGTATGCCATTGTTTATAATCATAACTTTATAATGGATCATGAACATGTGTTCTTTAAGGATTAGTATGTAAAGGGGATTAGATATGTCAGCGATTTATTGGATGCTAGCTAAGCGGTAATTTTATGACAAAGCATGAATTTGATAGAAAAACTGGCTTATATACAAGTTTCTTTCAATTTGAAGGATTCATTAGAAGCATCAAATACTTTTTAAAAGACAGAACAGAATTAATCAGTGACAAATCTATTCCCCACCTCCCCTTGATACCATGTTATTTTCAACCTATATTACTATGTAAACAAGGTACTTCTATTATTTACAATATGTTGACAACCAATTATGAAAAGCCTACCCCCAAGGTGCATGGTGTAGTGTTTTTGATATACATGTAGTTCCTTTGGAGTGGAAACATTGATACAGTTGGATTTCTAAACTAACAAATGATACGTACTTTTTATTGTTTCAAACTAGGCTTTTGCATAGAATTTAAGCAACAAATACTTTGTTGAAAAAAAAAATGAATATTGTGACTGATGAAAAAATGTTCTTTTTGTTAAAGTGAGAATGAAACAATTGTTTCGGGAATGTGAAAAAGTAAAGTAATTTATAGCTTATATCAGATATCAATGAATATGTCAAAACACTCAAAGTAAATTTTGAGATAGATTGCAAAACTTTTATTTTCGGAAATCCCCCAAAAAAGTTTTGAAAGTTATAACATACTTTACCTAGAAATCAAAGGATATTATATGTTATTTTGGTTTTGGAGTGATATATGTGGATATATTACCTGTTAAGATTTTATATCACCCGAGCCGTTAGGCGAGGGTGATATTTTATCTTGGCAGGTAATATATCCACATATATCACTCCAAAACCAAAATAATAATTTTATTACCCTTCCCCTGCCGAGTTTAGACGATTTTTTAAAAAATCATTGCTTTTTCAAATGAAACGTCGAAATAAGATTCCCTTTAGGATACCTCTTCGTCACAACATGACGTCACATAAATACATGACGTATCTTTCCCGTACCTTACAAAAGTAAACAAGAGAAAAGGAGTAGTCTATTGAACGCACGTTTTTGTAATTAATATCAAGCTTTCACAAGGTCATATTTGTTTTTGATACTGATGGTAATATGTATCATTACTCTAGTTTGGAAAATATTGATCATTTGACAGTTAAAAAGTGCTTTTAAATCGGAATTTACACCGCGTAAAAATCGAACCGTACGCGCATCACCTCGGCGCATGTTGTTTACAACGTTGGGTACCAAACGGGGAAATTTAGTGTGTATATTACCCGTCTGGCTCGGTTATATCAATTTCTTTCGGGTGATCAATATCCAATCAAAAAGGCGGAAAAAATCTGGAAGGGTAATAAATTTATTTATGTAAGAGAAAATGTATTGTTCCAAATCTGAATGGGCCGAAAGGAAGGTTAGAATTAGCCTAATCAATTGTTAAAAATACATTTTGGAAAATAAACTGTCAAATTGGTCCATGGTAAAATTACTATGTGAAATATAATTTATCAATGATTTGCTTTTGATTAAATTAAAGATTGTTAAAAGTGGATTGTTCTACATTTCTGAATTGGCACATATTATTGTTTTGTTTTTTGGATATTCTTATAAAGTATTGCTAGAAGTAAATAAAATGCAAAGTGATTCAGAACGAACATTTAAATATATTAATATGTTGTATTTCATTGTAAGCCAATTCACTTAAAAAAATACAAAATGATGTTGCAGTATTTGTATATTGAAATTGTTTTGTCAAATTTCATTGCATTAACATTATCTGAATTATATTGTTATATTGATGTTACATATGTATATGACATGCATTTGTAAATTTGTAATAAAAAAAATACTAAATTGCGTTTTTGTTTTTTATCTCATATTTGTTTCATATAATGTTTAATTCGTCTAGCAAATGTTTTTTTTTTGTTTGTTTTTTTGTTACTTTTTTGTGTTTGTTTTGCTGAATGATGTACATTGTAAATGTTTTTTATTTATTTTGTCTTAATTTGTCTTGGCAATATTTTTGAAATTGAACTAACATATCATTTGTGTCGATTTGTTAACATGCCAATGCTCTGAAGTTTTGGCCTTATAGCTAACGTAACATTTATCAGTAAACATATGGAAATATGATGCACAAGCATTGAATTGTTTTGTCTATATGTAATTTGTTGAACACTATATACTTATAAGAAGTTTAATATATAGTTCATGCAATGAATTATTAGAAAGACATACATGTATACATATTTAATACATTGAAATCCTTAAAAGTTAAAAATGTTTATGTAATGAATATAAAGTGAGATATAAAATGGAATCTGATCTTGGTTATTAAACAGCTCGTCGCATGAATGACAGACATCCAGTCATTATTTACATAGTGATAGCTTTCTGCTTCAAAATATAATTGTATTGGAATATGTAATCTTGTGCAAGTCGCCCTATATTGTACTACAATTATGAGGAAAGTTTTATTGATTAACTGAAATGTTAAAAGACAAAATTATGCTTTGTTTCACAAGTGTTAATAAGAAAATGGTTTTTACTAAACAGTAATCAAAGCGCAACCTAAGCGGCAGAGTTCGTTCAAACAGAATTGTGTATATTTAAAGAAAAACAAATAAAAGCACATCCGTATATATTGTACTACTTCCATGAGTATGAATATACAATGTGCGGGTGCAGACGTTTCTGGTAATAGTGCATGTTTTCCCAAAGGCAAAGAATGAGCAGGGAGTATGTTATTAAACTTTGCGTGATGATGATGTTTTAAAAAATAAATTTATGAGAACAAATTTTATGGTCACCAGCCCTCTTTCTGAGTTATATGGCTCCTGAAACTGGGTTATTCGATCTTTGAGTCCCTATCAGGAGATGTAATCGGGTCGTTGCCTTCCTAAATGAATACATTTACCTTAACGGCGAGAAAGGGAAAAAACGATCCTGATTCTCTAATAAGTGACCGACTTTGGCTTATTTTCCTACAATAGATGTAACTGTTTTATGTTATTTAGTAAAAGATGCAATTGTCTCTGTGTTTTAAACTATGAAGAGTTCAATTACTTTCTAAAATTTTATATATGTACATGTATATCCCCGATCACGGTCGACTAGACCGATTGTTTTGTAGTTTTGACCATTTGTTTTCCTTATCTATCATTATGTCATTTGAGATTCATGCTTTATATTTTACGCCTTTTTCAATTTTTAAATACAGAAATGTCCTGTCTTATTCGGCTTCATTTGTTTCGATATATCGGTTATACTGATGCGTTTTCACTGGCCCCTCTCAGTTTCTATTTTAATCGAATGCATGCTTTGCTACACATTCCATTATATTTAGTCGAATGCAAGCTGTCCCGCATATTCCATGTTAATCGAATGCAAGCTGCTCCAAATCAAATGCAAGCTGCTCCGCATATTCTGTTAACCGAATGCAAGCTGCTCACATATTACATGTTAATCGAATGATAGCTGCTTGCATATTACATTATAACAGAATGAAAACTGTCCCGCATATTCCATTATCGAATGCAAGCTGCTCCAAATCGAATGCAAACTGCTCCAAATCAAATGCAAGCTGTCCCGCATATTATGTTAATCGAATGCAAGCTGCTCACATATTACATGTTAATCGAATGCAAGCTGCCCCGAATATTCATCTATAATCAAAGGCAATCTGCTACTAATATTCAATTATAATCGTATGCAAGCTGTCCCGCATATTCCATTTTCCGAATGCAAGCTGTTACACGTATTCCACTAATTATCGATTGCAAGCTACTCGATATATCTATAACCCTTAAACACATAGTTTACCGCGTAGGATAGCATTTTAAAGTCAAATTACTCAAAATATGCATAAGTAATAAGTAACGTATAGAAAAATATATGAGCACCCTAGATTGAAATCTATTGAGAAAAGCCAACTGGATATGAAAAAGAAAATAAGAATAAATGAGAAGATACCGTTTAATAAGAGTGCAACACATCAAACACAGAGTCGTGATGAAATAAAGAAATACAAAATGTATGTATGAAAATGTTCAAATAACTCGCATCGTTTGTCTTATTTTGACCTGAAAAGTTCGTTTGGTCCAAACATGGTCTAAATTGCAACAAACAAAAACGGGAATATATAGTAGTGTCTAAGAATTTAATGAAATACGTAACATATTTATTTATATATACCATCATTCTGAAACGTTTCAAATGTTTATATATCATTTAAAGGTACTTCACAGAGGTAAAATTTATCCATATTCGATGAAGGTGACCAGTCAAAGTTCTTATTTTTATCCAGTTTTATTGCGGGCTTGCCAGTTTCCGGTTGGCTTTCAGCCCATTTGAAGTATGTCATCGGTACACCATTACTAAATTTCCAGTCGGATCCGCTCGGATCGTTTCGATATCCGTCTATGATAACATTTTCTTCTTTGTGGAACTTTTCTAAAAAAAAAACAATTAGAAAAAATGTATTATTTGAGTGAAGTATAATTGTAGAATCTAAATTGTAATAAAGACATTTTATCGTACAACAACTGACAATTTTCTGCAATTGACCACCTCTATGTTAGGGCTTCACACAAATCACGTGCTGATGGTTTTATCACATGATTGTGTTAAGATGGCGGATACGCCACAGATATCGTTGAACAATTGTTTTATCTGTTATAAATAGCGGCATTATAATAAATATCAAAATTTAAAAGATAATCATATAATGGCAGAAATCTAATCCTGTAAGGGGAGATCACTAGGTGGGAGATCGTTCAACAAGTTTGGAAATAAACAATATGCACGAATATAAGATTAACATAGAGTACCGTTAATACTGATTTGAACACCGGTATGTATTTTCTTGGCAAACATTTTTCATGTTTAGACAAACATTTAACGATCTGACGCACAAACAGAATTATGAAGACATATCTTTTATTCGACCAATATAACCTGGATAACCCTCAAACCTACGTCCTCAGCTACAGCTTGATCTAATTTTAGAGGATAAAACTTCAACTTCGGCTGGCTCGAACTACTGATTTATCGAACAAATTTGCTCTGGCCCTCGAGTTCGAGTCAACCAAGTTCGACTGTATTACAACTTTACTTATCATTGGACGGATGCAATGTGCCATCGTGATTAATGTACCTTACAGTTTGAAAATGAAATGTCTGTGAATCAAATATTTTCATATACCTGCTACGATATTGGTTGTCAAAGTACACGCTGATAAACACTTGTATTTATCAATATACAATACATACCCATGAAAGCGACAGCAGTGGCGTGTTGTTTGTCGTTCTGTATTCTTAGAATACGTCCACCAATTGATTCACAAAGCTCTGTCGCAGTATCTCTGCTTACTTTCGTGTCGGATAACATTTTGAAGCACATATTTGTATCTTGATAAAAATGAAACCCAAGAGATGTAGGGCACGACGGCTGTTTCATGGACTTCACTGAATTAAAGAGTAAAAAAATAACAAAAAACAAATGAGTCGCACCATGACAAAACCAACATGGTGCGTTTGCGACCAGCATGGATCCAATCCAGACTGCGCATCGGCGCAGTCTGATCAGGATCCATGCTGTTCGCTATCAGTTACTCTACTTGTAATAGGGTAAGTAAGCGAACAGCATGGATCCTGATCAGACTGCGCGGATGCGCAGGCTGGTCCGGATCCATGCTGGTCGCAAACGCACTATGTTAGTTTTGTTATACGCGGCTCAAATATTTCTCTTTTTTTCAAATTAAACATCCTGATGCTCCAATGCACTACCAGGTTTCAGGGGCATGGCGAGTGTGGGATGTGATGTGCGTTGCCAACGAATCCAGCCTATTGCTTGAAATTGAAATTAGGGAATATTCATAAATTGATCACTAATGAAGTAGAATTTTATTATCATGAATATTATAATATGACTGTGAAGAAATAACAACTGTTACATTAGTTTAGTTTTCGTCATGGAAGGGGTGGGGGTAGCATGTTCATTTTCAGGGATTTTTAATACGAGTAAATGCATTATATCTTACTTTTTTACATGTATAAAAAGAGCAAATAACGCAAATAAAAAATATCTTTATTTTCATGTGAGACATATTTACTTACTTTACTTAAGTATAAAAAAACAACAACAAAAACACGAAATCATTATTCGTAGGACATTTATTTTCGTGTTATTTCGCGTATGAATCACTCCACGAATTTAAAAGCTGCATGTTCGTGATGACCTATAGAAAAATGTTTTTAAAGAAAAGTAAAGATATCCACCATTTAAAAATAATGAATAAATTATGTCGTATGCAAGAAATGATTGATTTTGCAGTATATATATTACCATATTTTTTCTGCGTGACTTACGCTGTGTGGGCTATCTTTCCATGTTCTGATCTATGTTTGGTAATATTCGTAAACTGTCTAATAGTATCGATAAAATATATCACAAACTAAAAAAAAACTTTTACGACATTTGGACTAAACTACCGTAAACTGTAAACGCTCCAACACCCTTAAGTGCCGTTTACAACGTGTATATTATTTTCTTTGTTGACCTTTTTATATACATTTTGTATTATAAAGTTTTTTCTTGAAAATTCGCATGAATCTTGAGGAAACTAATTCATTTCGTCTAATGTATACAACGCACAAATTAAAAAGAAAAGAGATAGGGAGAGGGGGAAAAAAAGACAAAAAACACGAAATTTCATGTCCACGGAATTAAGTCAATTCACAAATACAGAGATTTATATAAACGTAACACCGCTTTTAAAAGCTTGCATTAAAATATCTTAGCACATAAGACATGTTTGGCATATATTTTCCAGAAGAAAAATGAAACATACCTATGTATTTCCAGCCGACTTCTCCGTTGACATTATTATCGGTTACGTCCCCGGATATTCCTGTTACGTTGTCGGACACAAGGCGACACTCTTTCGTCAAATCATTTTCAAAATATGCGGAGCATTTTGGGTTTCTGTGACAACTCCGCCAGCAGGTTAACGGACTACTTTTCGCGATCACTTCCAAAATGTTCACAGATCCATTGCCATGGTTGAGGGATTCCGTTTCGGTATACACGTAAAACTCGACACAATACGAAGGCAATGGTGTCACTAAAATTATAATGTACCATAAAAATTTGAAACTCATTTTTCTTTTTAACTTTTCAAAAACAAATGAAACTTTTGTCGTGTCTTCCGTTTTCTTTTTAGAATAGAATCAACACAATAACAAAATGCTTTTGTGGTTATTTATGTTTTTAAAGATGTAAAATTATATTGAAATAACCATGATTGAACTACTACAACGACCTGGTTCCAAAGCGCTTGTCAGCAGATCTGTTTCTTTTGCTTAAAAAGTATTGAAAACATTATGTCATGTTCGTTTGTCGTGTTCATTAGTTGTTTATAACTTTCCACATCGCTATGCATTTAGTAAAACAGAACCGCCTTCCGGAAATAAAGAACAAAGTCACGTTCATGTGTCACAATTGACATCTTGCACCTTTCCTCGTAATGAGAGGCTCTATTATGATATATTTATGTCCTTCCTGTTTATCAATGACAGGAACATCTATAGAATTGTTGAAGACTGTACTTGAAAGTCATATTTCGCTATTTAATTCAACAAAAGAAAACAATCCGCCAAGTTAAAATTGATCGGAAGACCGGAAATGTATCGCATTGCATTATGGTAATTCTATTTCTGTTCTTCTAACGCGACGAATAAGTAGGATTCTTAATAATGGAAGAAGATTTATAGGATTTTGAAGAGTTTAGCGGAAATGATTTTGCTGTTTACAATCAAAACTGGGCCATTTCCAAAGCCCTCAGAAGAAACGCTTCATGTTGTTTGAACAAGGTAATAATTGCAGTTATCACGCTGCTTTACCGATGAAATAAAATCATTCGACGCACTTAATTAGAATCGTTCTGTTAAATCTGTTTAACAATTTAAAACTCTAAATTGAAACCTTCTAAAACAAACATTCTGAGTATTTAAGGATAAAGCTATGTTTAAAACGAATGGATGATGAAAGAGATAACAAACAAATCACTAGCATTGAATTGAGATTGCATTGTCTACTTTGACGGCCAGATATCAGTGGATATGCAGAGATGTTGTCAGCCTCCTTTGTTCGGAGTAAAATTTGAATAACGTATTAAATTAAAGCCCTTTAATGTATTTGTAATTTTGTCTGTATCGAAAGTATAGTGTTACTGGGCAACAAATGTAAAATAAAGACGACGCTTAATTACTCATAAAACCCCTTTTATCGTCGATGTTTTTTCTGCTGCGTGTACTTTGACATGAGAAGTAAGATAAGAGATAAAATATATTTTTATTCAGGGTCGCGAGTAAGAATTGCAGACTCGGTTTGATTGAGTTTGTACATGAGGGATAATAAAAAGTGTAATGAGCATACGAAATGGCGTATTATCACGCCCCCGTTATGTGAATGCCAAAGTATTTCCCAAATATTTGGTAAATTTATAACTGAAATTCAAGTATTTCTTCATTGTTTTCGTTTGTCACAATATTTTTGGCTAACATGTTTTGTATTTCAAGTTATTCACCTACCAAATACGTGCTTAAAGTACTAAAAGCGATGTTATCATTTAAAATATGCAGCTAATTCTGGCTTCGAAGTGCATCCTTAACCGTGTGCCTGCTGTCGGCAGATTCTACCCCTTTCAGCTATGGAGACCAAGATTAGCCGCAGCCGGCATACCCATGCTGTATTTTTTGTCCACATTAAAATGATGGACAAGTCCATTTAAGACATTTAGCAAGGGAAGTGTTAATTCGCGTTTATATTTATCAAATGAGCGGGAATGTTTGTTAAGCCTGAAAACCAATGCCATTTGATGCATACTATGATATTGATAGGCCTATGGCTGATAGAAGTAAATGTTCTACCGAGATAAGTGTCGTCAGCCGAGGCATTAGCCAATGATGGCATTATGTTGTCATTGTTGAACATTTTGTCGTATCACCCTCAGTGGAATGTGATATTTTCATCATACCTAACAAATCAAAAAAGACATTTCAAACTAAATAATCATATCTAGATCTCGGCACCCAGTAGCGTGTTTAGTAGCGTCGGCGGATCGAAAAATGATGTTGTCATCTGACGTTACGGATTGTTACCCTCTGACGCCACAAAAAGTTATATCGCTATAGGCTATTTAACAATATTAAATGAATACATGTACATGAAGTTGTATTGTACATTGTATTCAACATAACATAAACTAAAATTGTGTTGACAATAAATAATACAAAAAACAATAAATTATAATGTTTGAAGCAATACATACGGTGGCATAAAAGTGACCTTTGCAAAAAAAAATGTTTTTCGTATATATATTATTTTTTTTTCGTACATATTTTATTTTAGTTTTGCATACATATATTATTTTATTACAAATGGCGAAGTGTTTGAAAATGGTGTTTTTATCCAAACATCTACTTTGCAAATGGCGTCATGTTTTCAAATGGCGTAATTATTCAAACCCCTTTTTCAAATATGGGCTGTTATGAAATGTAACGGGTGTTTTGATTGAATAAAAATATGTACGAAAAACAAAAATAAAATATGTACAAAAAGACTTAAAAGATACGTATGAAAAACAAACAAAATAAGTATGAAAAACAAAAAAATAAAACAAATAAAATTTGCAAATGTCACTTTTATGCCACCGTAAATACATGATAATAATAACTGTATGACTAACTTTTCAGTGAAAATATTTCTCTAATCATCTCCTAAAATATACCAATTGCCTATATTCCAGTGAGCAATATCACATACCTATATAATTGCATTTGGGCGTCTTCTCTTCGTAAAACTCGAAACAATATAAAGATACAAGTGCAATTATTATGTACAATAAAAACGTAAATCTGTGTCATTTAAAGGCCCAACATTATTTTTGTGACGGTCGTATTAAAGTTTCCAAAAAGTTACTTCTTAGCCAATTAACTTAACCATCTTTGCTCCTGTTGCCATAAGTGCAATTTGTTAATATAGTGATATAGTATTTTTTGAATGGAAGACAAAATACAACTTTGTTTAAAGTTTGTTACTTTCATGACAAATAGATTTACATTCAGCGAACATTTCGTCACCTGATTACAGGTAACACCTGAAGTGCTCTAAAACCAATTTTGAACACGTTATAGAACACATATAAAACGCATGTTCACCTTTCTAAAACAATTTATTCATTTCTGAGGAATAATGTACCTTTAAATAAAACAAATTTTATCAAAAACTGTTTAAGTTGTTATTTACACATAAAGGTAATACCCTCACCGCTGTGGGTTCGAATCCCGACAGGGACTTTGGAGGAAGCTATACATCATTTTCATGAACACCGATACAAATATTTTACATATTGATACTTAAATAATACTTTCTTTCATATGTGTTAAAGAATTTGATTATTTACATTAATTTGTTGTTTATTATTATATTGATTTTTTTCATATTTTGTCAATTACATTATTATGGATTATTATATGATATAAATATAGCTGCAATCTCATCGGTTCAAACAGTAGTCAACAGAACTTTTTATAGAATCAGATTCACTTGTGTATAATCATATACACTGGCTAAATTGGATTTTCCCAGTCTAAAAATAGATTGAGACGCATATTCAATGACCATATATCGAAGACTGTTAATAACGCCTGCTTATTAAGAAAATATTGTTGTATTTTGTTTCTCGATTAAAATATCATTACTTTACAATTATAGTTTCACCGTAGTGATGCGTATAAACTTGAATTACTTTTGTATGCGCAGCGTTCGCGTAGTTGTTGCACGACTTTCACGTGCGCCTTTTTTCCCGCGCTTCAACGAAACAGACAAAAATAGTACTTGTATAAAGTTGTGCTTTTTGTGATCTTTTTTTAAATTTGTATAGCCTATTCATGTAAGAAACAATTATTGACAAGCGTGTCATTTAATATGAT
The DNA here is from genome assembly GCF_026571515.1 of Ruditapes philippinarum. Classification (NCBI taxonomy): domain Eukaryota; kingdom Metazoa; phylum Mollusca; class Bivalvia; order Venerida; family Veneridae; genus Ruditapes; species Ruditapes philippinarum. The sequence goes on from NW_026861330.1 coordinate 184,878, forward strand.
GGCGATATTAACCAGCAGAAAGCCATATTGACCTCCGCTATCGCCTCGGTCAATATGTCATCTGCCGGTGAATATCACATCATATTCAATGGCACACTAGTCAATAATTGTATAATATTGACCCCCAAAATGGCTGCCATTTTACAATAGTGGTTAAAAATGTGAAAATCGCGAAATATCTATAAGAACATATAAAGAGCCAACAAATAAAGCATGCTCTATTGACTAAAATGTTAAGCTGTCATGTACGTTAGTAGATTATTGCTTTTAGCATCAATATACCAATATACATTGAGTAAAAAAACTAAAAACAAAACCGTCGTGCAAATATAAAAAAGAAAATCAATTTTCTGTGTCACAAGTGACATATGAGAATTTTGGTCCGCCATGGGATGTGCACTTCAGGAGTCCATGCAGAGCTACTTCTTTATTGAACAAAAGACTGAAACAATTGGTTGCATTAACTATTTATTTAAAAAATTGACAAGACATTCGGATCTGAATTAATGGCACTTTTTACAATCGAAACTTGGTCAATAAAAAGGTTTTAAACGATTAGAATCTTTCTGTCCCATCTATTTTAACATTTATCATAAAATTAAAAAGGAATCTTGTAGAAATATTCTGTGCATTCAAGGTCTATTAAAATGAATTGATCTTTACGACTATTGATGAGAACACCACTTGTCAATCCAATGTTAACAAATCAAGATTACATTGTCTTGTTTTGACAACCGCTCACTTTGGTCGGAGGAAATTTAATGACTATAGATATATAGACCCGTCGTTCGCGGAACATTTAATGACCAGATATATAGACCTGTCGTCCCCGGGACATTTACTGACAAGATATATAGACCTGTCGTCCGCGGAACAATTACTTACCAGATATATAGACCCGTCGTCCGCTGAACAATTACTGACCATGCAGATATATAGACCTGTCGTCCGCGGAACAATTACTGACCAGATATATAGACCTGTCGTTCGGGAAACATTTAATGACCGGATATGCAGACCTGTCGTCCGCAGACTATTTAATAACCAGATATTTATACGTATTGTCCGCAGAACATTTAATGACCGGATATATAGTCCTGTCGTCCGTGGAACATTTAATGACCAGATATATAGACCTGGCGTCCGCGGAACATTTAAGGTCCAGATATATAGAACTGTCGTCCGCGGAACATTTAATGTCCAGATATATAGTCCTGTCCTCCGCGGAACATTTAATGACCAGATATATAGACCTATCGTCCCCGTAATATTAATGACCAGATATATAGACCTATCGTCCGCGGACCTTGGTCGGAACATTATTTGATAAGTAAGTGGGCAACAGGACGAAATAACTATATTATAGAACTCGCAATTACTGGAAAATTTTAACGCATTTATCTGTACTGTAGCAGTAATTGCCTTAATTCTCCGCTGTTTGTTCGCATCGTTACACGGGAAATTAATTGAGCAGGGTGTCTCATAAATGATAAGGGGATTTTTTCACTTTATAGACCTATAAAAATTGTAAAATCTGTTTCAGTCCTGCGAGTGATCAGCAGGGCATCCTTAAGTACAGTTTTGTCCACTTCAAGAGAAAAGAAATATGTTTCTAACATTAATTTTATTGTGTTTTATAACAGAGTGTAGGCAATATAGCTCATAGATAGGCCCAACTTCATTTAGTAATTCTAAGGATCATTGTAATAAATTGCTTTAAAACAGCACTATTTCAGTTTCTGATATAATTCATGTTATGTATTGAACATATCGAAAACGATTTGTCGCGACGGGCTTTAATTAGTATTGTATAAAGTCTAACACTCTAGTTGGTCATTAGCCAGATTAACTTTAATAACATAAATACTACTAATAGTGGTACATTTAAACTATTTTAAGCATATAACATTTGCAGTCGTGTGTTGTGTAATAATTATTATATTACATAGGTTATATATAATATCAGACCAGATTGGTTCTTTATGTATTAAGTGAACTTTTCAATTTCGTGAACAAATTCTAACTACAGATATGTCAACATATGCGGCTTGCATATACATCTAAATAGTTTCGTGATATCTACTCTGGTGTCATTAAATAGAACATGTACCATATACATGTATTAACTGCCATATTTGGTTTCCGACAAATATATATTTATAAACATGTAGGTTAAAGAGAGATAAGATAAAATGCTAAAATGTACATATAAGTTTTTGCAGGTCTACCAGTTTGTAACATTTGTTTATAGTGCTAATTACCTTACATACATGCATATTTAATTAATCATATATAAAAAGTATTGGCGTGTATATTTCGTGTACTTATTAAACATAACAAGGAATAAATATCAAAACGTGTATGTAGTTATAGATCAAAGTTGCAAAATACAATTATTACAGTACAAAATGTAGTATGAAAGTTAAACTTTTATCAAAGTAGTTCAGTTCATATTCTGCATTGGATTAGCGATCACTGTATAGTATGTATATATATTGTTCAAACATTCTTAAGTGTTAAAGATTTATATAAATCAAGTATATATTTATTAGGCCGGATTCTACAAATTGTAAACAATGACGTTCTTGTATTTCGCTTATGGCAGCAATTTATTAAAACAGAGGATACAGTTAGATAACCCCAGCGCCACATTCGTTGCTGTTGGGGAGCTTAAAGTAAGTGCTAAATTTTGTTTGTTTGCTAGATATAACGATTTTTTATATTTATTTTTTATCTAGTTTTTCTTTTTTTTCATTTTTTATTCATTTTCTTTTTTGTAGAAAATTTCAATTAGTTTGCACTGCGTTAGAAATGTTCTGTTACACGAGTCTTTGGATCGGCTGGCTATGGCAGTTGTGGTGTCCCGCTCCCCTCTCGCTATTCATAGGTCGTGGTCGGGTTCGAGCCTTTCTTTCTCTAGTCATAGGCAGTGGTTCGAGCACCTCCCGATTACAAAACCTGGTTTCATATGGTCCTTGTTAGTTTACTCGACAGTGATTATTATAAATGGGAAAAGTGTGTGTGTGTTTTGCATCATATAAGTGTAGAAGATATATACACGATAGAACAGAGAAAAATATTCATTGTAAGCAATAATTTACATTAGGGTCATGTTGAAAATAACAAAATGATTTTGTCTCTCTCTCAACACAAGGAACACACTCTAGCATTCAGCTCTTTAGGCATGAAACCAGAGATTATGCGATGGAGGGGTGGAGCAGCCAGTATTCGGGAAGATCCGTCGTCTTCTGTCTGGGGCTGCGTATGGAGGCTGGGAAATGAGCATCTTCAAACACTGGACAGGTACAGTTATATGTAAACTAAGGCAAAAAAATATGTTACAATATTTCTGATATTTTTTTGGATTATGTTTTGATTTTAAACCTTTTCAGCTCCAAATATCAAACAAACTTTTCATGTTTTGTTCACAAGTGACTCGGGTATGGCATATTCTAGATTTGATTGTAGATGTTATTGATACAATTACATGTATTTTAAAGCAGCATGCCTCCAGATGAGCCAAAGTATGTCAATTAAATCAAACTTGAGAAAAATGTACTAATATTTTAGAAAAAGTAAAAACATTGAAGATTCAAGTAATAATTTACATGTTTTGTGCAGTTAATGACGAATTGTATAGCTTCTTATAACAATATACAAAAATGTATTTCTACTGCGTTACTAACGCAGTAAGGGCTATTTTTGCATATTGTTACCTCTTTCTTGGTAATTTACGTGGGTTGCAAGTGCCATTGATAATGTGTAAATTGTTTCCTTTTGGTTACTTGACAATATCATGCTTTTAAATACATTTTCAAAATTTTCAAGGAAATATCATGAATCTTGAGGCATGCTGCTTTAAACTATTAATTAAGTAAGTACTTAATTCATTGGACCATACACATTAACATTACATTGACTAGTATGCCTTCAATGTTGAATTTGAAATGTTCAATACGTAGAATATACAGACCTGTCAGTATTTTAAGTCTTTGTCAAATTGTGGTGGATGTTTGCCTGGCTTTTTCGTGTTCTTTTCCTTAAATTAGGTTGTCACTATTGATTTTTCAGACAAGAACTGGTTTATGATGCTAAAGACGTGACAATAAATACACTTGCCGGGAAACAGTATACATGTAGAACTTACCAACTTCCGGCAAGCGAGTTTTTGGACGAAGGGCCTCAAAACCGTCCGTCACCCATGTACATGGATGTGATAATAAAAGGAGCGACTCAAAATAAATTACCGGACAGTTATATTAATTTCTTAAAGGCTGTTGAGACAAATGAACTCCTTGATGAAAATCTTGAGATATACAAAGACATCTTAAACATGTTAGACAGTAGTGAAACGTGATAGTTATATTAATGAACACAATCAAAGCATGGTTTTACATAATTCTGCTAATCTACATACATGTATAGTATAATGATAATGCACGATCAAAGCACTGAAAGTACTGTAAACCAGCGAAGCCATGGAACCAGCTAAATTCAATCGGCCCTATTTAGCACGTGAATCAAAGACGGTGTGTTCCGAAATCAATGAAGGACGAAAAAACCCTTGATTCGCTGGTAATATGTCGTCAAATGGAATCACATTTACTTGCAATAACCGTGATAAAATATTATAATTATTTTATCCTGCAACTTATATTACACTATGCAGAAATATCAATTAAATTAAAAGCATATATAGTCTAAAATACAGAGTTTTTTTTTATAATTTTGTATATTCGTCGCCTGCTTAAAACAGTAGATAGTTTTATTAAAATTCGTAGATTTTGAAAGGACTTTACTAAAACTAGTGGCACCCTGGCTTTGCTTGTACTGTATAACGAATTATAAAATTTAAAAAAAAAAACTTGTTATAGTCGATACATTTGAGATAGCTTTTATAAATTAAATGTTTTATCGTTTAAGATTGAATTTGTAACATAGCTGGAATAGTCTTGTCCAGCATTTTTGACCATATAATTGTATACGATAATTAGCTGTAGAATATTATCAGTCCCACAAAACAATAAGTCAATTTAGTCCCTTTGAAAAAGTCAATAAATATAAATTAATAACAGCCGTCGTATCATTGGCATTCATCGAATTCAGAAACGACTCATTTTTCGGTCGGAGTATGTCTGTTTTAACCATGACTTCCGCTAAATCAACGAAAATGAAAGAAATAAACAAACAAACTACCATATAGTTTCCAATGTTTTCTATGTAGGCGATTCCTATTAGGCAATGGGATGACTATAAGTGTATGAACAAAGAAAAAGAGAGATATTGCTGACAATGGGTTAAAATGAAAGTATTACGAAATATTTTATGTTTCAATAGGAAAGTTGTTGGTTGTATTTTAGTGGATTTGGATTTGTTAGTAAAGATAGCATGTGTTTTATCCATTCCCGATTCTTTTATAATATTTTTATTTTTTATTTTTCCAAGCAAACCGAAATGAATATGTATCCTTTTCTGGGAATTAAGATGCCAATCTCCCAGGTCAGAACTAAGGATTGTCAATATTTTTGCAATAAAAGAACACTAAACAAATACCTATCGACGTTTAAACCAGGTTTTCAACGACTGATAATCTTTTCTGTATATAATGTTTTAGTTTAATCCGGAAACCTTATTACAATGCCCTGGCAGAAGATCGATGCTCCAAGAACAGAACATAAAAGTTAACAGCTAGACTATTTTCTAAATGAGAACCGAACCCAATAAAATCCGGAACTTAATTGAAATACGGTTCCTTGTCCGCGGCTTTTGACCATGTTGACTGCAGTTAACATTAACGTGTTGCGCAACGGGACTTTCAAGTTTTGAAATTTGATATGTTTATAACGACAACAAGGACACGGTACAAGTTTTTATTCATGCGGCATTCAATATTACATAATGTAATACTTTTAACAAATCAAAGTGTTTCAGAGTCATTAATATGTTGTTATCAATGCGCAATATGATTGTAGTATTTCAAATTAATCATAACACATTAACTATGGTAAATCGGCTTACTTTTAATTAGTCTTTTCAATTGACTGTACATGCAAATGATTACACTAAATTAGCTAGTATTCATTAAATTAAATTGGTCTGAAGGCTGTTGCAATGTGTTTTAAATAATAAAACATGAGACAAGGTGGTACATGTACATAAGCCCCCAAAATGCTATCATTTTCCTTCCTCGAAATACTTTAATGTATTAGTGCCCTGTCACGACAGATATAGTGATTTATGTATTTTGTATGGGAGTCAAAATGCAAATTTGTTTACTATCTTCTACCTTTGTAACAGATTATTTCATATTCAGTGCTTTTTACTTCCTGGTATAAGAATTTAATGTCCGTTAAATCCATTTTTGAGAAATAGAATTACTAAACACATGTTTTCTCCTTCGTAGAGAAGGAGAATGTTATTTATTTTGGAGGCACGATGTCCTTTTAATAAATTCAAAATACACATTCAGCATATTATAAAAGATATTATAAACATATTATTTACAATCTATGTTAAAAATGTGGAAATAAGGGGTATCCCTCAGAAGCAATGAAACAACAATATTAAATGAAAAATAGCATATTCGGTTTGGTTGAGTCTGTTCATATGAGATAACGTAAATTTATGTGCACCAATTCTTCCGCCCCACTAGCACCGGCTTAAGCGGTATGCAATCTTCAACGGTATCAATGATCCCGACGAACCAGAAAAATATGAACAACACTGAAGGGATGTAAAGAGCAACTCGGCACTTGATACCTGCTGTTGTGAAGAATAAATCTGGATACGGGATGATCCCTCAGGAATAATGAAGACTTAAGTCGTAATTAACGTTATTGTTCATTCTAGCCTTAGAGTATATTAACGACAATTAACAGCTCGGGTTATATTTACAAACAGCCGTTTATAGAGGGCCATATAACCTGTCAACAATCTTTATAACTAATAAAATAAACGTCACGATTATCCAATGAAAAGCGACGTTACAAACGTGCAGTATTATAAAGTTTTATATACACAGCTGTCGTCAATTTATGAATAAATCTCTATTTTCTTAAAAAAAATGAAGGAAGTTTGCTGTATAATAGATTCGTTATAAATATTCCTCACATGTTATATGACATGTCTATAAAGGGTTGTTTGCAATATCGGCTCGGGTTATATTTCTGAATAACCGTTTATATAGGGTCATATAACCTGTCACCAATTTTTATAACTTACATTATAATACTGCACGTTTGTAACGTCGCTTTTCATTGGATAATCGTGACGTTTATATAGTTTTATATATACGGCTGTTGTCGATTCATGAAGAAATCTTACTTTTTTCTCTAAAAAATGATGTTTGCTGTATTATAAATTCGTTATAAAGAGTGTTGACAGGTTATATGGCCGTATATAAACGGCTGTTTGCAATATAACCCTCACCTAGCGGCTCGGGTTATATTTACAAACAGCCGCGTTTATATAGGGCCATATAACCTGTCAACGATCTTTATAACTAATAATATAACGTCACGACTGTCCAATGAAAAGCGACGTTACAAACGTGCAGTATTATATGTAAGCATATAAGTTACAGATATTAAAGAAATAAAGTATTTGATATTAATAATTTAACAGTTTGTAAACTACAATCGCGTTTTGTCCAGGTAGTTTATAATTAACTTCCTGGATATTTGCACGTCCCTAAATAACTTCCTTGTTGTGTTCTACGAAACATACAACTAAGCTTCTAACATTGTTGAGAGATAATTCAATTACAAAAAGCAAACAAAAAATAAAAAATGTCGGAGGAACAATTCACGGTGGTGAGGTTACTTGGGGAAGGGGGTTTCGGCAAAGTGTTTTTAATACAAGACAAATCTGACCCGTCAACAAAAGTAAGTTGTTTTTTAGGTCTCGATTATCTGTTTTACTTTTGTTTTCAAATATTTTAAACCGAAAGTTCAAGCCCTTTCCGATAAGAATTATTATTGATAATAGCCGAGGTGTTCCAATTGCCAAAACATGAACGCTTTACGTCAAAAATAATTTAATACATCTGACTTAAAAGAGCATCTTAATTAAAGTTATAATGAACATACATGTATACAATACATTTACATGTATATATGTTCAACCAAAACTTATGGATTTTTTTTATCGTTTCAAATCATCCTACTTATTTTCAAGTGTTCACCGTCACTTTAATTGGTGATAAATGCATATATCTTTGCAATATAAAACTCACAGTAATAATAAAAGATATATACCATATTAACCTTTGAATTTGAACAAAAAAGCAAGCCTTAAAACTGATGGATATTGGATCAATGGATGCAGACACGCTAGCCCTGACGTTACAAGAGATCAAGCTTCTCTCCGAACTCGAGCACGAGCACGTGCTGTCCTTCGTCGCGAGCTTCGTGCAAGATGACAAGATTTGTATTGTGACAGAATTTTGTTCAAATGGAGATCTATCCGGTTAGTATGTCAGTAGTATTATCCGTCTGCAGAATATTGAAACTGAAGTGGAACTGTTTAAAGTGTCACGTACTTTCAAGAATTAAAGTCGTGAATGCCTAGTTGTAAATCACATATTTGTTGGTCGGGGCAGGTGGGGGGGGGGTGTCGCTGTTGCTCTAAGAACTCTTTTGCTAATTGACAAATTTCGTCCGAATCCTGTTGTTTCTTTGTCTATTTACATGTGTAAACAAGTTATAAGATATTATTAAACTAAATGCATAGCGCTAGCGAATCGTTTCATTTTGCAATTAAGATTAAATGGTTATTGCTTTTTTTACATAACGACACATTATCCTGGAGGCGTATTTTAAACTGTTACAATTTATTAAATAAACTGACTAAATTAATAATTAAACCTCAAACAGCATGTTAAACAGGAAGCTTAAATATAGAAAGAAATGAGTGACGTAAACTCAATCGCTTTAATAGCACTTAAATGTCGATAGATCTCACCGTATATATCTTTGACAGATTATATAAACAATCAGCATGGGAATCCATTAGAGGAACTGCGGCTTATAGAATGGTTTCGACAGATTGCCAGTGCAATAGAGGTATAAAATGTATAGAATGATATTTATCTATTTTATTTAACTATTATCTATATTCCTTTTACAAATATCCTTAAATCAACTTTTACCTTAACTAAAATCATTCTTTTTACGAATATCCCTAAAAAGGCCCGTGTAATAAATACAATGTTGTAACTATAAGTAACTATAAATAGATACAGTTATATTGATTTATCAATGTAAAATATAAGTTTTCTGATAAAATGACTAATTTCAATGTATGTAATGTATACATCTTGAACACAATTTATCACAGTCATTTTGACTTTATATTCTATGACCTGATAAGTAGAAAATAATCTCTCGGGTTTTGTTAATATTTTCTAAAACCTTTTTACAGAAAGTATACAATAAACATGAGTGCGCTATTCCGGAGAGCTATTTGCTTTCTCAAATCTGTAGTCCTGCGAGCCTTGCAATCGACTTGAGCTATATATCGGGATATCAGACTCTTGAAAATTTTCCTATTTTAATATATTTATTTAAGTCAAACATTGTTGATAATTCCATACAAGACAACATCGTCCGTTCGGTGTCCGTTCTAGGTTTCAGAGACTGGTTTAAGGTTTCATTGACTGGTTTTAACAATCTCCTACGCAGTTATTTTCCCTTATCAGTACAGAGACAATTCTGCCAAGGGAAGTAATCACTGTGTGGAGTTTGGACTGGTTCTAGGCTTTCTTGACTGGTTCTAGGCTTCATTGACTGGTTCTTGGTTTCATTGACTGGTTTAAGTTTTCATTGACTGGTTTTAGGTTTCACTGCCTGGTTCTTGGTTTCATTGACTGGTTTTAGGTTTCATTGACTGGTTCTAGGTTTCATTGACTGGTTCTAGGTTTCAGTGACTACTGGTTTTGAGTGAGACTTAAAAAAAAAAGGATTTGAGCACCACACTTAATACCGTCTTCCGGTATAAACCGGACAAGGCGCTTGAATGATAAAATGCTAAAATCTTGCCTTTTTACCCAACGGAATGAACTTTAAAAGGTGTAATTCATCTTTTCACACCGATTAATGTATGCTAATGAATGAAAAATGTAAAAATCGGCAATAAAAAAAAATAGGCTTTCTTGACTGGTTCTAGGCTTCATTGACTGGTTCTTGGTTTCATTGACTGGTTTAAGTTTCCATTGACTGGTTTTAGGTTTCACTGCCTGGTTCTTGGTTTCATTGACTGGTTTTAGGTTTCATTGACTGGTTCTAGGTTCCATTGACTGGTTCCAGGTTTCATTGACTGGTTTTAGGTTTCATTGACTGGTTTTAGGTTTTATTGACTGGTTTTAGGTTTCATTGACTGGTTTAAGGTTTCGTTGACCGGTTCTAGGTGTCATTGACTGGTTTAAGGTGTCATTGACTGGTTCTAGGTGTCATTGACTGGTTTAAGGTTTCATTGACCGGTTCTAGGTGTCATTGACTGGTTTTAGGTTTCATTGACTGGTTCTACGTTTAATTGACTGGTTCTAGGTTTCATCGACTGCTGTGCAATGACCTATTATTCAGCTCAAAGATCTTCTCTTCAAACATATTCTTTGCAAATTGCACACAAGAAAATTACAATCCAGTTAAACATGTAAGGGCATGACTGAGGGTGTCCGAGGTCCGTTTTGTGCTTTTACGGGCGACCAGACACTAAATAATCATGAGAAAAAAAATGATGATTATTCTTTTGGCAGTTGCAATTGTGTTATATCCGTTCGTTTGACAATCGGGATCTTTATGACTTCGTTTTAAGAAGCATTGGTTTAACTTTTTTGTGTCTTCATGTGTTCTTTAATTATATGTAACTTTTAACATTATACCGCCTAAAGTTAATTTTGTTGCCCCGTAATACATTTAAAAACTATAGATTAAACAACGCCTTATAACTAGTTATCAATCTTTTCTATCTATAAATACCTTATATCTAACCATCTATCATTTGTAACCATTCAAAACATTTAGCCGTTTATATAAATAATATTTTTATCTCTTATCCAACTGTAACTATGAGCAATCTATCTATAAGTATCTATTGAACTTGCTTGAATAAAATTGTCCCACGTTCTTATTTTTTTTATTTTTGTTGTTGTTTTTGTTGTTCATCGTCAGATATCAACGTCCAAACCATAAACATTTTATGTTACATGATGATTTTAGTTACGAAATTTATCTTTTATCGAAACTATGAGTGGCGTGATCCTCCATTTTAGTATAATTACTAAATTCAATGTGTAACAGGTATAAATGAGCCGCGTCATGACAAAACCAACATAGTGGGTTTGCGACCAGCATGGATCCAGACCAGCCTGTGCATCCGCGCAGTCTGATCAGGATCCATGCTGTTCGCTTACCGACTCTATTACAAGTAGAGAAACTGACGGATGCGCAGGCTGGTCTGGATCCATGCTGGTCGCAAACCCATTATGTTGGTTTTGTCGTGACGACACTCAAATATAGAGCCTCGTCAACTTTATACATCCGCTCAGTCTGACTGTAGTTTCTTTCTTAAAATAGCAATATTCAGAACCAGGTTCAAATTAAGCAAAGCAGATCGCATCCGGTTTTATTAGACACAATTTGTAGTATAAAGCAGCATACTTACAGATTCATGCTAATTGTCATAGAAAATTTAAAAATGTAAAAGTAAAATAGTGTGAAGTGAACAAAGAAAGTAAATCACACAATGCAAACGGCACTTACAATCAACGTAATTAACCAAAGAGTTGAAAACACAATGTTTGCAAAATTAGCCCTTACTGCGTTAGTCACGCAAAAAAAAACGATGATAAATACTGCATATAACGTGTACACAATTGCTTGAATCTTGAATCTTTTTTTACTTTTTTTTTTCTTCAAATCTTTGTACATTTTCTCGGGCTTATTTTCTTGAAATATTTTGGCTCATCTGGCGGCAAGCAGCTTTATGGTTTTAATTAAAATATTTAGATTTTCTGAAATTAACACGATTTAAATTCTTTTCAGTATCTTCATGAAAGAAATATTATACATCGGGACCTAAAGTCTCAAAACATATTTTTGGATGCAAATATGAATTGCAAACTGGGAGATTTTGGAATAGCTAGGTAACCATTTGTATAGATGTAGAATGTATAATCAATTAGCGGACTTTGTGTAATTATCAAACTCCGTGCTTAAATGCCTATTTAAATGAAGATCGAATTTCAAGAATATAATTTATGTATCAAATAAGAAAAACCTGCAGTTGCTTTCCATGAACGTTCGTCCGACAATGTGACTTCAGTAACCTCCCCTGACAATCCATTAAAGAATCTGTATGTTGTATTTAATAGAGGATATTGAATGAGTGTAAGTTCCATACTGAATTTATTGCACGAGTTGAATAAAATTATATTATGCGAGCCTCTGGCGAGCATAATATTATTTTATTTAACGAGTGCAATAAATTCAGTATGGAACTTACACGAATTTAATATTCTATTTATCACATACCCAAAATAAAGACCGTTTAAAGTGAAATAAGAGCCATTTTTCAGTATAACGCTAACATTTAGCGCGTCTTTACACTATGTTTGTATAACGCTAATGACGTCACGTCAAAATATATGCACGGCCGTGCAATACCATATTTACGGAGTCGCAAAATCGGCACGGGTGTGTGATAAAGGTTGTTACCACACTTCAGTGAAATTGTATATAATATTATGTATATAAATCTACATTATATAAAAACATTAAAAAAATGAGTTACAAGACCTTTATCTGTTTTGATAACGCCAAGTCCTAGGCTACATACATAGACACACATTTTCAATTTGTTTGAAAAGAAAAAAATATAGGGGAATGGCTCTTACAATGGCTTCTACACGTTTCCCTTAAAGGGAAACCAGATACTAGTATATATTTAATAAAGAATGTTATACTTTTTGCTACATGTATATTATCCTCGTTTAAAGTATCATCGCCGTATTTTTAATAATTAAGCGCCACCAGTTATACACGGTGAATTATGCATAAATGCATTCAATCTGCATACCGTTAATATGAGTACTTGTGTCAACCTTATCTTCAAACTGAAAAGATGGTCACTATTATAACTACGATATGTTTTTCCTTTCCTTACAGAGTACTAGATCCTGTGATAAACATGGCCCAGACACAGATTGGAACACCGCATTATATGAGCCCAGAAATATTCATGGGAATAGGTTATAATGCCAAGGTGAGTCCCTTTAATAAATGGTCTGAGCTAATTCATAACATCTGTTAAATAACCAAATACAATGCACACATTACTTGTCTGGAAAATTGTATTTTGTGGTCATTATCAGAAATACAGTAAAACCTTTGCAAAGCAGTACCCTTCGGGAGACAAATACTTTTGTTGTTGCAGAGAGCTGTTCCTCTAGAGAGGTTTAATCTATTGTCAAGCCATATTTGGGAAAAATAGCACGTTTTTTGTAAAGAAGTGGTTGCCCTACAGAGGGTCGCTATGAAGAGGTTGTTCTGTATTACGAAACATGCTCTCTTAGACACGTGACACATTTCTTTATCGAATTTATATACACGTTATTTACTTCATCGTCTATAACAATTTGAAATATAATTCATGGGTTAAGTCGTTGTATATTTTACAATTTTAACTTGTTGTATTTGTTAATATCATGGTTAAATAATACAAGTAAAAAAGTTTAAAAGACCAGCTTTGCAAGAATCATATGGTGTTTATTGAACAAGCACTGTGTAAGATTCACTCAATATGTATGATGCTGGTTAAATTGATGTTTTAGATTATAGGTCTAAAATACAGTACCAGTACTTTTTTCTCTTATTTCAGACAGATATTTGGTCTCTTTCTATTTTGATATACGAACTGGCAACATTGGAGAAGCCATTTGACGCTCTATTTATGCCAATGCTTATATTTAACATTACAAGAGGCGAGGTATGTATATATATATACGCCCTTTACTTTTTCTTTAAAACCATTCCTCTGTCAATGTAGCTCGGTCTGCATCATGAAAAGAAAAAAATGTATTTAAATTATCAACAAATTATAATCAATAAAATACTTGTAGATCGTCAGTGTCTTAAATTTCTGAAAAAAAAATATAAAAAAGATCTTTATTCTGATGAGTTTCAAAACGAAAGAAGAATTTTATGATTTATTAAAAACTGAGGGCTTTGACCATCAAAATTTAACAGTTTACTAAACATAGACAAAAGTTGGTTCATTGCTTAACATAATTATAACATAAGTTGAATTTAATATGGCACGGACAAAATGTCGTCAACGGGAGTAAGCGCAACGTTTTACCATTATCTTTTTTGACGAAACAAGAATTAATCAAGTTTTTTATTAATGTGAATGAATACTAGAAACCAACCATGCCAACCCAGTACCGACCCGAGTTCACGGAGCTCTTGTCTAGGATGATGGAAAAAGACCCAAATGACAGGCCATCTGCACGCGAGATTATGCAAGACAAACTCTTCAAGGAAAGGCAAAAGCCAAAACCAATGGTAAGAAATGATAAGGGATATACTTTGAGCCGATCTCTCCACCCAGTATTTTCGGGTCTCTAAATAAAGACCGGGAGGGACCGGAACGGCAAATAGTGCATCCCAATATCAACGCAAAGACACTTCGTGTGTGGCAATTCAATCGCCTCAAAAAGTGTATATGCACCAATCATTATACATGTTTAATATACAGACATCTCTGTATTCCTGCTCCTTACTTCTTAGCTTATTGCTCTTTTCATACGACTTTGTATTATTTCTGAATGTTCGTATGGAAAAGCATAAAATGCGTATGTATTCGGACTTAAAAAATGTCATTGGAGCTAAAGTGTCCCGTATTTCTAGTTCTTATTGGGGCATAAGCTAGTGAAGTTACGGGTTTATGTTATAAGGTTGGCGCCTAATTTAAACTTATAATGTACCCTTGATATTTGATAGAGACGATATACACACTGTTCCATTTGTCCTTCATCGCTTATTTCCAAGATTTGTTTTGCTTTGAGAAGTAGTCTCATACCGGCTTATTGGTATGTTACTGTACCTAAATACTCATTCTAACTACCGTATTGTCCAAGCATACAACAGAGTCCGTCCACTAAGCTCAATAGGAAAAGCATCGTTTTTGTAATCCACGGCTGTTTCGATCCTCGGACGAGGCGAAACTCCTCCGTAACCATTGATCTCGAAAATTGAGTTAAATGGTCATTTGTTTCTGACCACTGATTTAGAAATCATGTGATTTTAACAGCCACTTCAAGAGAAATCGGTAACCACTGGTTAGTTATCCAGTCATCCAGGTAAACCGGTAAGGACTGATATGTCCGCCGAGATATGACCAAATCTATGTTAAAATCGTCGTAAAAACAGATAAATAAATTTAAAAGAAACTTTACATTAACTAAAACAGTGATAAGAAACATTTTTCCAAGATGCAAGAAACGACCACTATATAATATACCTATAAAATATGTTGCATATTATAGCCAAATATCAGATCTCCGGACGACTACGGCAGCGAAGATTATTATGATATGGGTGCCTTTAATATAAGGAGCGCTCTTCAAACTATCAATGACACCGTGCCGGGTAGGAAGTTCGGAGATAAGAAGCCCGTGCCCAAACCTAGACTACGTGCTGATAAGGAGGGTGGGGCGGCGGTATCAGGTGACAAGATTGGTGACGATACAATAACGGACCCTGTTATGGAACTGGTGACCAGGACTCTCAAAGATATGGTAATTGTTTTGACATATCCAATTGCACACATTATTGGTACAATTTACTGGCATCTTTGGCTAAAATTACTATAATATTTGGATACTCAAGTATTTTTTTGAGTGGATAATGACTTTGGTTATTTTGTAATACAAAGAAATAAATTTTTAATATACACGTTCCTGTTAATAGATAAGGTATGGTAAGGTTAGGTATGGTATTGTAAGGTAAAAATGTAGTTCAAGTTATCCTTGCGTACGTTACCCGTGCTACATTGTATACATACACCATCTTGATAAAATTTGTCATACATTTGCCTTGAAAAAAGAAATACAAGTACATGTATATATTTTGGTAACTTTATTCATGTTAGTAACAATTTGACAAAACAATTATGTTTTGCCTTGAAAAATAATCAAAAGAAATACTAGTACATCTATATATTTTGGTAACTTTATTAATGTTTATAACAATTTGATAGAACAATTATGTTTTGCCTTTAAAATATTCAAAGAAATACTAGTACATGCATAAATTTGGTAATTTGATTTATGTTAATAACAATTTGATAAAACAATTATGTTTTGCCTTGAAAAATAATCAAAAGAAATACTAGTACATGTATAAATTTTGGTAACTTTATTTATTTTTATAATAAATTCATAACACAATTATGTTAATTAGTCCTTTCTAATTCACAGGGTCACAACACTATTCGACCAGGTATGTAACATTAATCTATGACATGGTAATCAAATTCAAAATAACAAATCATTTTTAAAGATATAACACAATAAAAAGAAAATATATTTGCTTACTTTAGTAAGTTTTAAACATTAATACACATGTATATTACAGAGTTTTTAGAAATTGTAGTAATTATATTTTTAACATGTTTAAGAGGAGTGTTAAATAAATAATGGAAATACATTACTATCTTCTATGTTAATTGTCTCCTATAGTGAAGTGTTAAAGCAGCATGCCTCAAGATTCATACTTATTTTCATGATAATTATGAAAATGTATTTAAATGTAAAATATTGTGAAGTTAACAAAGAAAGTAATTTTCACAAGGCAAACAGCACATACAATTCACATAAATTACCAAAGAGAAGTAAAAAATATGCAAAAATTGCCCTTACTGCCTGACTAACGCAGTAGAAACAAGAGCATCCCTAGGCGGAGCATAATATGCCCGAAAGTGATTTTTTTTAGTAAAGATGAAGCATTTGTAAGACATGGGAATTAAATAAAGTATTACCTCCTTCAAAAAACAATCCCCCTTTGAAGTTTCAATATTGTGGTCCAAATGGAAGTTAAGTTATGCCCCGGAAACTGTTTTCAGTTCTAAGGTAATAGTGACCTTGACCTTTACTTTGAGACCCCAAAATCAATAGGGGTCTTCTACCAAATATGTCCAATCATACTATGACTGGGCCAAATGAAACTTAAGTTATGTTCTGACAACTGTTTTAAGTTTTAAGGTAATGGTGACCTTGACCTTTGACCTTGTGACTCCAAAATCAATAGTTGTCTTTTACCTAATATAGACAATCATCCTATGAAGTTTGAATATTGTGGGCCAAATGGAACTTAAGTTATGCTCATAAAAACTGTTTTCAATTTCTAAGTAATAGTGACCTTGACCTTTGATCTTGTGACCCCAAAATCAATAGGGGTCTTCAACCCAATATGGACAATATTCCTATGAAGTTTGAACATTGTCGGCCAAGTAGAACTTAAGTTATGCTCCAGAAACTGTTTTTAGTTTTAAGGTAATAGTGGCCTTGACCTTTGACCTTGTGACCCCAAAATCAATAGGGGTCTTCTACCCCATGTGGAAAATCATCCTATGAAGTTTGAACACTGTGGGCCAAATGGAACTTAAGTTATGCTCCGGAAACTGTTTTCAGTTTTAAGGTCATAGTGACCTTAACCTTTGACTTTGTGACCCCAAAATCAATAGGGGTCTTCTAGCCAATATGGACAATAATCCTATCAAATTTTAACACTCTGGGCCAAATGGAACTTAAGTTAGGCACCGGAAACTGTTTTTAGTTTTAAGGTCATAGTGACCTTGACCTTTGACCTTGTGACCCCAAAATCAATAGGGGTCTTCTAGCCAATATGAACGATCATCCTATCAAATTTGAACACTCTGGGCCAAATGGAACTTAAGTTAGGCTCCGGAAACTGTTTTCAGTTTTAAGGTCATAGTGACCTTGACCTTTGACCTTGTGACCCCAAAATCAATAGGGGTCTTCTAGCCAATATGGACAATCATCCTTATATGAAGTTTGAACACTCTGGGCCAAATGGAACTTAAGTTATGCTCCAAAAAAACTGTTTTCAGTTTTAAGGTCATAGTGACCTTTGACCTTGTGACCCCAAAATCAATAGGGGTATTCTACCCAATATGGACAATCATCCTATGAAGTTTGAACACTGTGGGCCAAAAGGAACTTAAGTTATGCTCCGGGAAACTGTTTTCAGTTTTAAGGTCATAGTGACCTTGACCTTTGACATTGTGACCCCAAAATCAATAGGGGTCTTCTACCCAATATGGACAATCATCCTATGAAGTTTGAATATTGTGGGCCAAATGGAACTTAAGTTATGCTTCGGAAACCAAATTGCTAACGGACGGTAAGACAGACGGACGTTCTGACAAACGGACGAACGCCAGGGGGTATAACATTATATGCCCGAAATTCTTTCGGGCATATAAAAATGGTGTAAACAACCACAAAATCAGTAATTTTTTGCACATAACTTGAATCTTTGATTAAAATCTTAGTGTTTTGATTTACTTGAAATATTTTGGCATGCAACTTTAAACTTGAAAAAGAAAAGAAGTGAGAATTCAGGGATATAACTCATGGATATCATATATTTTTTTTTTCAGCTGGAAAAACACATTTGCAGCAACAAGTTGACTTGCTTAAGATGTAAGTAATATTAAAACAGTATTAAAATCCACGAAAAAAAATCGCCTTAAAAAATCTCATTTCCCTTTTTCAAGATTTTTTAAAATTTACAAATACTTTTAGCAGCACTAAAGAGCTAATAATGTATATTGATGATATATTAATATTGAATGACAAAATATCAACGAGACACCTTTGAAAAGTTAGGGTATGTGTGCAATATACAGAAGAGCTGACATTTATATGGTCTCATACATATCTATGATATATCAATATTGAATGACAAACAACATTTGTATTTTTTCTTTCCATGTCAATTTTGTATTCACTCTGTTTTCAAAACCATTAGTATTATCTATATTCCTATTACGTGCATTTTCGTAACAATTGTGTACCAAGTCCATTTTTAAGACATTTTCTAATACGTCCATTTTTCCAAAATAAGTATTATAAGGTCATTCCCAAATTCATTTTGTATTAAAATATATCCCTTTAATTAAAAAGACTATTGTATTATCAGGTACATTTTGAATGTGCTTGGCAATGATCAGGGACTGTTTGACAATGCAAGCAGGGAACTTGACAAAACAGATGGTGAGGAGGAACTAGAGGTAATCAGTTGCTATACATGTATATAAGTAATCATGAAATATATGTATTTGGTGGGAACTTTAGAATAAGAAAAAAGAAAGTCTTCAATATTTTTGTTATGCCAGATTTGTCACAGTATGTTATATGGTTGAATTATAAGATAGTATATATTAAGTATATCTTTTGTTTGTGTTTAAAGTTACTCCAACACTGTGAAAGTCAGATGGTGACTTTCCAGCTTTACTGGCAGAGATAAACCTTGAGACAAATGTATAAAGATTCTGAGAAAAGTAAAACATTCAAGATTCAAATTATAATTTTACATGTTATATGTAAATTATTATGTAAAATTAATGACTACTTTAGCAGTGTTTATCACCATATATCTACTGCCTAACTAATTACATACTTAATTTAAAAAACATTTTGACATACATTGTATATCTGGTAATTTAACTGGATTGTAAGTGCCGATTGTGTAAATAATTTTCTTGGTCTCTTGACAATATGTAACTTTAAAATTTAATTTCAAAATCTTTATGAAAATTAGCATGAATTTGGAGGCATGCTGCTTTAACTGTCCAATACTATATGACAATGCACCAAAAAACTTATATCTTTTTTCTAATTATTTGTATTACTCAAAACGATATATATTATTTTATCTAATATATAACCTTATTTTAAATGTACCTTAAAACCGTAATTGTTTTTCTATTACAGGAGAAGCTGATTCGTATTTTAGGACATGAAAAGTTCGGACTGTGTGGTGTAGAGCTCTTACATTACAAGAACTTTACATATAATCTTAAACACATGAAAAAATAAACAATGATGGAAGAACAGTATGTGACATTACATGTGAACTTTACATACAATCTTAAACACATGAAAAAGTGAACAATAACAGAGTAACATGTCATCATCACCTTAGTGCAGTAATGAAATAAGTTCTTCTAGATTTAATAGGAGTTAATCAGTTATTGCACAAAAAAGATGATGTGTAGCATCCCCTTTTTACATGATATACATACATTGAAAAGCACCATTTATTTTACCCGTTTTCATAATTATATAGAGACACTACAGTGTCAGCAAATACTTGATGAAAATGCTCATATAGTCATGGGTATTAAGAATTATATCAACCATGGTTAAAAAAAAAATTTACCAATTTTTTATTATGCTTATTTTGTTAATTAAAAATGTTGTATACATTATATTTGTAGTTTCCTACTGAATGTAGTTTTTTTAGTTATTTATTTTGATTAATATTCATCTGTCATTTATTACTTTTACATAATATACAGCATTATACATGTAAATATAACCTTATACATGTATCATAGGTCATTAACATTTCTTTTGACAGGTTATATGACCCAGTAGTTATGGTTTGAATCTTATATAATCTAAAACCCTCTGAGGGTTATATGACAAACAGCCATTTCTGCATGGCTATATAACCTAAAAGAAAATCTAAATAATGCTTTTATAATTGTACAGCAATTTTCTTCACTGGAGGAAAATTGAAATTTTCTTAAAAATTGACAGCAGTATATATAGATTATACCAGAGCGATCAGTAATCACATGTGTCGCCTCATGATGGCCAATTTCATGTTGGGACAAATTTTGTGACAGACGGACAGACAGACGGACAGTGCACAACTAGACTTGGTACTGATCATTCCTGTAAAGTTTGGATGAAATTGCAATAGTAGTTTATGAGGAGTAGTCCGGACAAGCTTTTGTGTATCTGGCAACACACAGAAAAAGAAACCTTTTTATCAAAGGGCCATAACTCAGCCAAAAATCATTCAACCGGAAAACCCGTGCAATATGCGCAAGGACTTGAGCTACAGATCAATCCTGTAAAGTTTCATTGAAATTGCATTAGTGGTATAAGAGAAGTAGTCCGGACAAACTTAAAAATAAAAAATTATTAAAGGGCCACAACTCTGACAAAAATCATTGAACCGGAAAATGCTGACAATATGCACAACTAGACTTGGTACTGATAATTCCTGTAAAGTTTGGATGAAATTGCAATAGTAGTTTATGAGGAGTGGTCCGGACAAGCTTTTGCGTATCTGGCAACACACAGAAAAAAAACACCTTTTTATCAAAGGGCCATAACTCAGCCAAAAATCATTCAACCGGAAAACCCGTGCAATATGCGCAAGGACTTGAGCTACAGATCAATCCTGTAAAGTTTCATTGAAATTGCATTAGTGGTATAAGAGAAGTAGTCCGGACAAACTTTAAAAATAAAAATTATTAAAGGGCCATAACTCAAACAAAAATCATTGAACCGGAAAATACTGACAATATGCACAACTAGACTTGGTACTGATCATTCCTGTAAAGTTTGGATGAAATTGCACCTGTAGTTTATGAGGAGTAGTCCGGACAAACTTTTGTGTATCTGGCAACACACAGAAAAAGAAACCTTTTTATCAAAGATCATTGAACCGGAAAATACTGACAATATGCACAACTAGACTTGGTACTGATCATTCCTGTAAAGTTTGGATGAAATTGCACCAGTAGTTTATGAGGAGTAGTCCGGACAAGTTTTGTGACGGACGGACGGACGGACAGACAGACAGACAGACAGACAGACGACGGAGAAGTGATCCCTATATGTCGCCACTACTCCGTAGAGGCGACACAATAAAAATCACAAAGAGTCCAATAAAAACAGACATTACAAATATCCAGTTACTTCTTTTAAAAGTGACTTATTATATTTTCTTTCACTAAATCATTTATTTCCAGAAAACACATTTTGTTTAGGTTCAAAATATAAATACTTTTTGAAAAAAAAAAGACATCTTTTTTCCCTTCATAATAGTAACAATATGATAAAAATTGCTTGCACTTTATGACGTTCATGACTAGCATACAGATATATTAAAAATCTATCACAGCCATAGTGTACTGTACATATCCTAAAACCTAAACCTAGTGGCCAATGTGTCAACATCACAATCCAAAAATCCTATGTTTGAACCCCTAATCGGGTCAGGATATTTTCTCCACAAATTAATGATATAACTATTGGTCTTTCCAGAATACATGCATGTTTTCATAAGCTCCATGATTTCTTTCATTATGATTTAGCTAAATTATATAGGTTTAAGCTAATGCCTTACAGACGCCCCTTTAAGACCAAACTTTCAAAATCTAAACAGTTGAATGTTACATAGGAGGCCACTTTATCTAGTATCACCAACATTTATATTAATTTTTTGACACTGCAGTCACTAATTTTGTATGTGCAATTGATGTCTATTGCAATATAACCAACCTACTTTACATGTATATAAAGTACTCCAACATTTTGATTATTTGTGTACACTTTCTGTCTCCTACAGATACTTTTACAGTCTATTCAATGAACCTACATCACCTTTATTAGATGTTACATGTTTGTAAAGTACATATCACTATACCATAGTTTTCTCATTCTCATTTTTTCTCCTCATTAACCCCAGTTGCTATGTAGTTCAGGAAACAGGAACCCTTTCTTCACGTTCAGGAAACCTTTCTTCAGTGACACATAGTAATTCCTCTCCTTCAAAAAATGCTCAATGCTATTATGTTTCACAAATTCTTCGAACTTCTCATTAAGGTAACTATAGGGATAGATCCCTTCTCTCTTGTATCAAGTTTATTTATCAACTTATAGATTCTTGCTTGATCTTTTGAAGATGTGCAATTTCTCTTTTCAAACTGAAATAAAAGAATAAGCAATAAGAAACATCATGTATTATTGTATTTCCTTTACAATGATTATTACATTGTATATTGTCAAACTCTCGAATGAGTATAGAAGTAATGAGTTTTAAAAATTAGAATAAGTATGTGTGGTTGGGGGGGGGGGTCCTGAAAATTACCAAAATGTGGGACTAGAGACCCCATGCCCTCAGCCGGAAAACTATTTCAACGTCAAATCACTTAATTATGCAATCCTGTAACCACACCTATACTTATTATCTCTCTTGGGTGTGCTTAATTGATACAGTACAAATCACTTATATGTAACATAAGATTTTGATGAAGGTGAGTCTGACTGTAAATTTTAAAGTAAAAATCATTCAGAAAAAAATCAAGTACATGTATACTATTTCATAACAGATAATAAATTTTGTCAAGTCCCTTCATACAAATCAAACTGTTGAAAAATATTTACCAAACTAATCTTATGTAACAAACTTGTGTTTTGTTAAGTTTATAATTTATCTAGTATTGCAGATTTACGGGATTTTTTTTCATCAAAATAACAAATGTATGCAATATGAGCAGATAATTGTAGTATGTGCTGACTGTTCAGATAGTTATACAGACTTGATTTACTATATATTGGCTACATATTGGTGGTACAGAAAAGTTATTATCATCCCAAACATCTTTTGTTGAGAATTAAGCCACAAGGGGCTTGGTAATGATCATATTTGATTTTTTAGAATTACTGATGTAGATAGCTTCAAGTGGCCCAATTTGCAATACTTGCATTTCAATTACAAACAGGCATCCAAGTAGAACCACAAATTGTCTGGAAGCTAGCTGGAAAACTACCTCTCTAGCAGGATTCAAACCTGCAGCAGTAAGAGGCAAATGAGTCAATGTCAGCAGCCTGAACCACTTACATACTGACCCTAAGCAAACATTCATAGAGTTAAAAGTTTACCTTGCAATTTTCTCCTGACAAGTAACCTCTACCTCATGTTTAGTCAGTCTAGCCAGCTCAGTCATTGTGTACTGTAAAGTATAACAAATAATCATAACTTTTAATTTTCATTCCTTTTCTTGTTTTCCTTGATGAATCTGGCAAAAATTATGTTCCCTTCACAAAAAAGTCAAGCTTCCTTTACAAAATATTTACATTCTTTCACAAAATAATTAATATTATGCTTCCTTCACAAAAAATGTCAAGTTTCCTTCATTAAATATCAAATTCTTTCACATAACGTTAATGCTTCCTCACAAAATATAATGTTTCCTTAACAAAATATTGAGTTTTCCTCCATTAATTATTGTATTTCTTTCACAAATTATTACAATCTACACACAAAATATTATGTTTCTATCACAAAATATTGTTTCATTGACAAAATATCAAATTTCCTTCACAAAATTTTCTGTTTCATTTACAAAATACAAAATTTCCTTCACAAACAATTAAAGTCCCTTAAAAAAAACCTTCCAAATTTCTTTCACAAATAAATTTCCTTCATAAAATTTCCTTCATAAAATACTAAATTTCCTTCACAATTAAATTTCCTTCACAAAATATCAAATTTCCTTCACAAAATACCAAATTTCCTTCACAATTAAATTTCCTTCACAAAATATCAACTTTCCTTCACAAAATATCAAATGTCCTTCATAAAATATATTATCTTTACCTGTACATTACTAGCCTGCCTCCTGAAGTAGCAGTTACCCTCTTCATCATCATGTATGGGGTGTAAATTAACCATGGTTCCACATCCATCATCATGGTTTAATGGATCATCTGAGTCCCATGGCTTTACTTTAATTTCAATCACATAATCTTGTAGCATAATACCCTGCAATATAAAGTGGATATTGAATGAGTGCAGGTTCAATACTGAATGTAATGAACAAGTTAAACACATGATTTAATTTATTAACAAGTTCATAAAGTTATTAATGAATCTACATGAATATAATATTCTATTTATCACATATCCAAAATAAGACTGTTTACAGTAAAAATATATCACATTTTCATTGATGTATGTATAAAGTAACACTAACATTTAGTGCAATATAAGCCCATAGAGCAGTAACTGTAATGTAACTTTCTTGCAAATTGTAAAATTATTTAGACTTGAAACGACTTTCACTAGTTCTGTTTTAATTTTACAATAGTAAAAAGTCAATTTTTTTTTAACTCAGGAATTTTTAGCTGTGGCTTTTTGACCAACAAGCTGTAAACAAAGATGCCCCTAAAAAACTTTTTTCAAGCATTCAAGTAAAAGTATCAATCACTGACAATCTACAAGACTTAGTAAAACTATTTAACATAAGGTCAAGTCCGTAGAGACAGAAATAAGTTCAAAGGGAAATAAATCTGAAAATATCGATGCTAGAGTTATGAACCTTGTCGCATTAGATGTGGATGATGATAACGTACATATATTTGAAGTATGAAATTGATCCCTTAAGAAATAAAGCAATTACAGTAAAAAATAATATTTTTTTAAGGAAAATTCTAAGTTCTAAGGGAGATAAATCTAAAAATATTGGTGCTAGAGTTATGAACCTTGACGCATAAGATGTGGTTGATGATAAGGAACATATATTTGAAGTATGAAGCTGATCCCTTAAGAAATAAAGCAGTTACAGTAACAATAATATTTTTTAAGGAAAATTCTAATTTCAAGGGGAGATAAATCTAAAAATATTGCTAGAGTTATAACCCTTATCACATAAGATGTGGTTGATGATAAGGAACATATTCTTGAAGTATGAAGTTGATTCCTAAAGAAACAAGAGGGCCATGATGGCCCTGAGGTCGCTCACCTGTATATAGGCCCCCCCACCCAACGTTGCAGAGCCAATTTAACGTAAGGGCTTTTATTTGCACAAACTTGGTAGACACCCATAAGAAGATGTTTCATGCTAAACATTTAAGCTCTAGTTCATTGGGCTTTTTAAAAGATTTTTTTTAAGTTTTTACTATACACATATAGTTAAAAACAATGACACCCCTGGGGCCGGGCCAGTTTTGACGCCAGGGCTTTTATTTGAACAAACTTTGTAGACACTTACTAGAAGATGTTTCATGCTTAATATCTAAACTCTAGCTATTTGGTTTTTTCAAAGAAGATTTAAAGTTTTTGCTAAACACATATAAAGAAAATCAATGACCCCCGGGCGGGGCCAATTTTGACCCTGGGCTTGTATCTGAACAAACTTGGTAGACACCTATTAGAACATGTTTGATGCTCAATATCTTAGCCATAGCTCTTTGAGTTCTTTAAAAGAAGATTTTTTAAGTTTTTACTATATGCATATAGGGAAAATCAATGACCCCCCCAGGGCGGGGCCAATTTGCACCCCACGGCTTTTATTTGAACAAACTTGGTAGACACCCATTAGAACATGTTTCATGCTAAATATCTTAGCTCTAGCTCTTTGGGTTCTTTAAAAGAAGATTTTTAAAGTTTTTACTATATGCATATAGAAAAAATCAATGACCCCCCGGGGCGGGGCCAATTTTGACCCCAGGGCTTTTATTTGAACAAACTTGGTAGACACACACTAGAAGATGTTTCATGCCAAATATCTAAGCTCTAGCTTTTTGAGTTCTTTAAAAGAAGATTTTTAAGTTTTTACTATATGCATATAGGGAAAATCAATGACCCCCGGGGCGGGGCCAATTTTCACCCCACGGCTTTTATTTGAACAAACTTGGTAGACACCCATAAGAAGATGTTTCATGCTAAATATCTTAGCTCTAGCTCTTTGGGTTCTTTAAAAGAAGATTTTTTAAGTTTTTACTATATGCATATAGGGAAAATCAATGACCCCCCGGGGCCGGGCCAATTTTGACCCCAGGGCTTTTATTTGAACAAACTTGGTAGACACTCATTAGAAGATGTTTCATGCCAAATATCTAAGCTCTAGCTCTTTGAGTTCCTTCAAAGAAGATTTTTTAAGTTTTTACTATATGCATATAGGGAAAATCAATGACCCCCGGGGCGGGCCAATTTTCACCCCAGGGCTTTTATTTGAACAAACTTGGTAGACACCCATTAGAACATGTTTCATGCTAAATATCTTAGCTCTAGCTCTTTGGGTTCTTTAAAAGAAGATTTTTTAAGTTTTTACTATATGCATATAGGGAAAATCAATGACCCCCCGGGGCGGGGCCAATTTTGACCCCAGGGCTTTTATTTGAACAAACTTGGTAGACACTCACTAGAAGATGTTTCATGCCAAATATCTAAGCTCTAGCTCTTTGGGTTTTTTAAAAGAAGATATTTAAAGTTTTTTCTTTCGGTTGCCATGGCAACCAGAGTTTTGCATGGAATTAAATTCTTTGAACAATTTTTAAAGGTGACCACCAAAGGAACATTCCTGTGAAGTTTGGATGAAATTGGCTGAGTGGTTTATGAGGAGATGTCATTTAAAGTAAAAGTTTACGGACGGACGGACGACGGACGGACGACGGACGGACGCCGGACGGACGGACGGACGAAAAGCGATCACAAAAGCTCACCCTGTCACTTTGTGACAGGTGAGCTAATAAAGAAGTTACAGTAAAAAAAAAAATATTTTTAAGGAACATATACAGTATTTGAAGATTGGAGTTGGTACCATAAGAAATGAAAAAGTTATAATGAAAAATATTTTACTGCACCAAAACTTTAATCTAAAATCTGGACAGGGACGCTGACGCCAGGGCAAGTAGGATAGCTCTCCATATACTTTGTATAGTCAAGCTAAAAACTGGACAAACAACTGCATATTAATATGCCTTATCACAAAGTTATTATTTGGAAAAGTACAAATGTATCAGTGAAAATTACCGCATTATATTGCATAACAGCATCTCTATCACACCAACAATACTTATGACCTTGTAGGTCATGTGCACGACCAGCTAATTCTGAATCAAATCCATCATCCAACCTGCAAATAAAGTGAATTATACTCTCCAGTAGACCAGTCGTAAATAAGATGAAGTAACAAATGTTCAATTTATCCTTTAGTATAACTTTTAATGTTATTCTATTTAAGCTTGACTGCAAAAAACTTATAACTTTATATTGAAAGTACTCTCGAGTCCACTTCCTGGAACTTACTGGTTCTGGTGTGTGTTAGCTTTAGGTTTTAAGTCGCACCAACACTATATAGGTCATATGGCAACTTTTAGCTTTACTGGTAGAGGAAGACATCAAGTGCCCATTCATGCATTATTTCGGGCATGAGCAGGCATCTGAATAAAACAATCAACATTCTGTAAGCTATATGGACAGCTTACTCACAAGACAGGGTCCCCAAGCCTCCAGCGGGATTCAAATCCACAGCAGTGAGGGGCAAGTGGTTTTAAGTCAACAACCATAACCACTCTCCCAGAAACAATGATCCCTGTCATAAGAGGCAGGTATCGCAACCACACTGCCACCTTTCAGCTTGTTAACCCTTTCAATGAAGAACCTCTAAGTAAATAGAAAAAAAAATAAGTAGTTACCATAACCATTTGGCCACTGAGGTAAAATAATATCTTCATAAAATTGTCTGATCTTGCTTTAAAAAAATAGGTTATTCTAAATGTACATGCACAAATAGCACTTGTTTACATATAATCAGTGATTTTTTTACAGCCTATGGCTTCCTGAATAGGGAAATATAGCATGATAAATCAGAAAAAGAAGGAAAACCTGAAATCAAAATCCAACAACTGAGAATTGAAATTTCCCACCAATTTCATAAAAGTTTCAATTTCAATTCAATTAAACATACATGGTACATAGCAGAGGCTATCCATAGGGACAGCTTTCTGTCTTTCAGTCAATTAAATACATCAACTAGCTGATATAAGTCAGCTGCTGTTTAGTCATGGTTCTGATAAAGTGATAAAGAATGTGCACAGGGCATTTCAAGGGAAAATATAGCTTCTTTTTTTAGAGGAAAATATACCTATTTTGGGCTAAAGGAAACCTTAATTCTGATGTAAAATACAGGGGAAAAAATCACTGATCATACAACAATCTGCAGGTAATAAGGTGTATGACTTTACCCTTTAGAAGTGCTTGTGTTGCTGTCCTCGTCACTTTCGTAAACCGGGACAAACTTGATGGAGTATCTATGATTTTTCACAGGCGGTATATATCTACTTAATACATCATTCACTGCATCAATCACATGCATTTTCTACAATAGAAATGTTATTAAGTCACTACTGTAAAATTGGATATTTCCGCTTGTCGAAAGGTTTAAATTTAAAATTCCAGACATTTTGTGTGAGGAAATATTAATGCATCATGCAAGAGTAGAATTTAATGACAGGATGGTTGATATTTACGCTAGAGAAGATTTAAGCGATTTTCATCAATTTGTGAAATTTGCCAATATTTCCATGTCACTACCTTAATAACCACTTATACAGTACTGGAAACAGCTGTCCTTTCAATAGAATAAAAACAGATTACATATTTCATTATATCAATAACAATATCTACAAAACAAATGTTATAAATTTACATAATTAGCAGCTGCCATTTCAATAAAATCTTCAACAGACTTGTTCATATAATTCATAATATTTTAGGAAAATTTCAAAAATTAAATATATACTGACTGAATAGCAATTTGCAGATCATGATAATTTAAAACAAGGGCAGGGGGAGGGGGCATAGATTTTTCTTATATGTAAATAGTAAAAACCTAAAAAATCTCTAAAACAACATGAGCTAAAGCTTAGTTTTTTTTTACATGAAACATTATCTAGTAGACCTCTACTAAGTTTGTTCAAATATTAGCCCTTGGGTGAAAATTGGCCCTGCCCCAGGGGATCATAACTTTTCATTATATAGTAAATACCTCGAAATTCTACTTCTTGAAAACTGCAAGGGCTAGGTCTTAAGATATTTTGGACCTCAACAAAAATTATTTAAATTATAGACAGCAGGTTAAAGGTTAATGAGATTGCTACATTGTACATATCCACAGCAAAAGCAGGATTAAATTTTCAGTGTAAGAGATAACAGTCTACATTTTACCTGATAGGCAGATAGTTGCAAGCCTTTCACACAACCAGAGTCAATTACACCTAAATACACTGTTCCACCTTTCCCTGTGTTTAGAAAGGCATTCAGCACTCTGAAAATATAAAATATAGAAAGGATAACATTTGTTTGTAGGATAATAGTAGAAGAAGAAAATCAAATCAAATTAGCAACATAGCTTTAATCAGTGATATCACAGCTAATATCTTGAACCAGTATTTATATTGCATTAATTTAAAATGAATGAAATTTAATGAAGTAACAAAAATTTCATAATTGCACAGACCTCTTCACCTTAGTGCAATAACTGGTTAGAAGGACTTAACCTGATACTGCACTAAGGTGACGTCAGCACACTCAACTTAGTACTTGAAAGTGGAATAAGAATAGGCCTTTGAAACCTTTATGCCAAAGTCCATAACAAGAGTTAAATGTGAAATAATCTGCAAACGGTTCTGATTCAATGTCATAAATATTTATATTTCTAAGCATGTGGCTAAGTGATTAACATTTATGATGCTAAATATCTAAAATGGCTTCGTCAATCTTTCAATTTGGACAATACCATCCATCATTTTGAGGGAATTTTTCAATTTATGTACATGTACTGTCTAAACAGTGCAGACGATGAGCAGATAGCATTGATATAGAATGTGCTGCTAATCTTAGTCTGCACTGATCACATGGGTAATTCAGTCCTCCTGTCAGGAAGCTAATTGTTAAGGTTGGTGACTTCAAAAGCTCTGTGTGCTTTACCACTTTTGGTCCTATAAGATACCTTGAGTAATTTTACTTGAAGAATCTATCAAGCTGGCCAACAGTCTCGGGTGACAGATAATGCCTAAAATCATGGTGCTCTCAAGGTTTTCTGAAATCTTCCTCAATCAAAAAAGCTGGAAAGATGCAATATGAACTTTAATATCTATTGTGACTAACAAAACTCATATGATCAATTATGTCACTGCTACCCTTGTATCATAATTAAAGGGTTAAAATATACCTTGACACAGCCCTTCTTGAAGCCTTCTCTGTTTTACTTTCTTGTGTCCAGGGAGGTAAATCTTCCACACATATATTTCTGTGCCCTAATAACAAATAATTTAATAATTCAAAATACATCAAGCCAATCATTAAGATGTTAACAAATAAACTAGAAATAAATATCTGTGAAAAAGCAATGTATTCTCATTGTGTACACAAATTTATTCTATTTCATTAATATATTACTCAAGACAACTTATATAATATAAATGTACAATCATATACCCATCTAAGATAGTCATTACTCAAAACAACTTATATAAATTTACATATACAGTTATACCCATGTAAAATATCACAATTAATGAATTATAATATTTTCACTCTCAGAGTCTCTAGTCTACTGATGATATTGATTTTAAATCTAAACATTTCCTGACATTTTTTTTATCAAAACCCTATGTCATACACTTACAAGGGCAATGCCTTATTTGAAGTAAATGTTTGTCAATATTTTAAATATACACAGGAATGCTTATAAAATACCTTTGAACTCATGAGTGAAGTCTTCTTCAAAGGGGACAACAGTATTTCTAACATAGTACCTCTTAGACATACTGGCTATTCAACTTCAGTATTGTTATTGTACACACAAATATAATCATCAATCTGCAATAACAAGAGCGATCAGTAATCACATGTGTCGCCTCATGATGGCCAATTTCATGTTGGGACAAATTTTGTGACAGACGGACAGACAGACGGACAGTGCACAACTAGACTAACAACTTTGTACTGATCATCCCTGTAAAGTTTGGATAAAATTGCACCAGTAGTTTATGAGGAGTAGTCCGGACAAGCTTTTGCGTATCTGGCAACACACAGAAAAAAACACCTTTTTATCAAAGGGCCATAACTCAGCCAAAAATCATTCAACCGGAAAACCCGTGCAATATGCGCAAGGACTTGAGCTACAGATCAATCCTGTAAAGTTTCATTGAAATTGCATAAGTGGTATAAGAGAAGTAAGTCTGGACAAACTTTAAAATTAAAAATTATTAAAGGGCCATAACTCAAACAAAAATCATTGAACCGGAAAATGCTGACAATATGCACAACTATACTTGGTACTGATCATTCCTGTAAAGTTTGGATGAAATTGCACCAGTAGTTATGAGGAGTAGTCCGGACAAGCTTTTGTGTATCTGGCAACACACAGAAAAAGAAACCTTTTTATCAAAGGGCCATAACTCGGCCAAAAATCATTCAACCGGAAAACCCGTGCAATATGCGCAAGGACTTGAGCTACAGATCAATCCTGTAAAGTTTCATTGAAATTGCATTAGTGGTATAAGAGAAGTAGTCCGGACAAACTTTAAAAATTAAAAATTATTAAAGGGCCATAACTCTGACAAAAATCATTGAACCGGAAAATCCTGACAATATTGCACAACTAGACTTGGTACTGATCATTCCTGTAAAGTTTGGATGAAATTGCACCAGTAGTTTATGAGGAGTAGTCCAGACAAGCTTTTGTGTATCTGGCAACACACAGAAAAAGAAACCTTTTTATCAAAGGGCCATAACTCGGCCAAAAATCATTCAACCGGAAAACCCGTGCAATATGCACAAGGACTTGAGCTACAGATCAATCCTGTAAAGTTTCATTGAAATTGCATTAGTGGTATAAGAGAAGTAGTCCAGACAAACTTTAAAATTAAAAATTATTAAAGGGCCATAACTCTGACAAAAATCATTGAACCGAAAAATGCTGACAATATGCACAACTAGACTTGGTACTGATCATTCCTGTAAAGTTTGGATGAAATTGCACCAGTAGTTTATGAGGAGTAGTCCGGACAAGCTTTTGTGTATCTGGCAACACACAGAAAAAGAAACCTTTTTATCAAAGGGCCATAACTCGGCCAAAAATCATTCAACCGGAAAACCCGTGCAATATGCGCAAGGACTTGAGCTACAGATCAATCCTGTAAAGTTTCATTGAAATTGCATTAGTGGTATAAGAGAAGTAGTCCGGACAAACTTTTAAAATTAAAAATTATTTAAAGGGCCATAACTCTGACAAAAAATCATTGAACCGGAAAATCCTGACAATATGCACAACTATACTTGGTACTGATCATTCCTGTAAAGTTTGGATGAAATTGCACCAGTAGTTTATGAGGAGTAGTCCGGACAAGTTTTGTGACGGACTGACAGACGGACAGACAGACAGACAGACGGATGACGGAGAAGTGATCCCTATATGTCGCCACTACTCCGTAGAGGCGACACAAAAATGATATAATAGTTATACACATGTATATAGTGACATTTTTTTTTTTGGTTGGATTTTAAATCACACCAACACAGCATAGGTCATATTGGAAGAAGACTTCATGTGCTGACTTCCCCGCATTATTTCAGGCACCTGAGTAGAACCACCAATGTTGGGTAGGCATGGTTCCAAAGTATAATCTACCCACACCAAAATACAAATAGATCAAATTGAAAATGTCCAAAGAGCAGCCTGATGGATCAAGCTAGATTATGGTCAGACCTCTAGAGTCATGGACATGTTCCACTCCCTTAAGCTTCATAAACCAGAACTCAGAAGTATAGATGCTAGGTTATCCCTTTTCTATAAGATTCACCATGGTCTGGTTGCTTATTCAAGCAGGGGTCTGACTAACGTCTGGACTTACAGGATTGGGATTAACCTTTATGTTTCTGCGTAGGAATCCTAATGTTTGGTTTGCTTTCTTGTATGTCCTGTCTATATGGGCATCCCACGTGAGATTTTCTATCATATATCCACTCCCCTATATATTAAGCTGAGGTAATCAATTCTAATTTGACTCCATGAAGGTAGTATTGTGTTGGGATAGGATGTTTCCTGGATTAACTTGACACTTGGAGGGGTTAAATCCATATAATATCCCACTCCAACTGCCACTTTTCTAACCAATTTAGGTCTATTTTGGAGGGTGACTGATTGGTTTTGCAGATGTCAGAGCAATGTATATTGCAGTGTCGTCTGCAAACCACCTGACATGGGGATATATGTCTTGTGGGAGGTAATTTATATAGGCGAGAGACAGGAGGGGTCCTAGGGACACCCAAGGATACTGGGAATGAGGTTAGTCCTTCATTCAATTGAAAAGACATCGCATGTTTTCTTTTCTTTAAAGTTTGACGTTTATTGGAAAATGCGAAGCGGATTTGACACATGTAAAAAATAGCTTTCAAATCCCCGGTTACGTCTAAATATTTGGACTAGGATGAGGTTACAAGCTGCTGCCATTTTGGCAGAAGGAAAGCTTTGAGGGGACGATCATAAACTACGACAACAAAGTAATAACCTATATGTCGCCTTTTTTAAGGCAACACAACAACGATTATTGCTATATTTAAGTGTATTTGGGTATATTTGGGAAAATTATCCCGGTCATCTGGTAAGTGGTTTTTAGTTCAGTTAAGTTTTTCAGGTTTTACCAAAAGTGCTAGTGGCATTGATTTGACCTAAAATGTGTTTTGACCTTGTTATTTATACAATAAAATATCAATATATTAAAAAAAAAAAAAAAAAAAAAAAATTTCACTGTTATATTATTTATAGTCTATAATAATATAACAGTGAAAAAAAAAAATAATTTTTTTTTTTATTTTTTTTTTTTTATATATTGATCCAGTTGTCTCCTTCACCCGCTTCCGGTGGACGGGCCATTTTGTAAACAAAGTCAAAAATATTTACAAAATCAAAGTTTTATGATATAAATAGACTATATAAAAAGCACAGACACGTTACACTATATTGGCACGCTACATCGTTTATTGATCGCCACCAACTACGGTTCACCTACACACGTTTTACATCTACATTCGACGCATGTTATTGATCGTCACTCAGCCAAGCAGTACCCCTCCCACCACGCACGCCACGTTCCATATCAGTTCCACACCAGTTCGATCGTTTCCTAGCTATTTGTTCTTTATTTGTTATTTATTAGTACATATACCTACTGTTCAGTAGCATATATAGTTAAATATTCTGTATTTAACTCATTTAGCATATTTGATCATTGATTAATAGGTCAACCATTATTTATTATTCTAGACATTTTGATTTTTGGATCTTTTGGTTGACATACAAAATTATATGCAAGGTCATATTGACCATTTGGTGTGTTTGGTTTATTTACCTGACTAGTGAGCCACTCTGTTTTTTTTTGGTATATATACATGTAACAATCAGCTGTACCACTTAGGAAAATAAGATATTATATCATATACATAGTATATGTTTATAACCTTAGTTTTAACTTATAAATAGATCTTTTAAAATCAGAAATTATTGATAATTGGCGGTTTAACCGCAGATATTGGCAAAAATGCCAGTCAAGGTGGCCCGTCACGGGCCATCTAGACATCACATGGATCTTTCGAGGGTCCTTGGTTGTGCTTTGGACCCTCGCAAGAACCATGAGATATCTTGCAACACGTCGGAGAATATAGGGGTTCCTAAAAGGGTTAAGTAGGAAAATTACAGCGCTACCAATAAGGACCCTGGCCAAGGAACTCAATAGCAAGATCAAAAATATTAAGAAGGCAACACCCTTGGCAATCAGGTAATCTTCTGCTGGAGTTTGCTTCTCATGAAGCACTGGTTATTAGTATAAAAACAGGGAAATTTAAGTTGAACAATATATTTGTGTGTAGTCACAAATATGCCGGGGGAGACAACATATGATGTTGTCATCCACTGTGGCATATCCATGGAGGAGGACCTGTCAGCACTCCAGCATAGGCTGGAGTTTGACAGGTCCAGCGGGCGTCCCTTGTTTGCTGTAGATAGGCCTTTTTCCAACAGAAGGGAAGCCCTTCTACAGCAAATCAAACTTACATTCGCAGGTGCGTGCCCCTTGATGTGTACCTGAAGAGAGGATGACCTAACGATCAAATATATAAAACTGAAACATATGTTAGGGGCCTCCCACCAGGTGCTATCTCTGCCAGGGCTTTTGGGTTCATTGGCTCCAAGTCCTGCAGGGGTAGCACTAGGTGCGGGGATAGGTGTGCCGGGGCTCACAATACAAGGACCTGTGGGTCTAAGGCTATTAAATGTATAAACTGTGGCGAAAGGACATAGCGCGGCATACACGGGGGTGGTCGCCTATTTCCGCGCCACAGCAATTACAGCTATTGCCCCGGGCCAGGAAAAGTGGGCTGGACTAAGGCCCAGCTTTATACTGAAGGAGGAGGAGGCCATGATCAAGGAGGAAGAATGATCGTGGCCTCCCCCCCAGGGACTCGCCTCCTGCCACACCCCATGCTCGCCTGTTAATGGCGAGCAGGGATGTTTGCTCAATAAGAGTGTGGCAGGGGTGAGGACTCCTGATAGGGATTCGAACCTTCAACCGCATATTGGTAAAATTGGTAAAATTGATAAGAGTGGGAGTGGGGTACTATTGAAGGAACCCCCCTCCTCATCCACTCCAACAACAGGGAGACCAGCGGGGTCACCGCCGGTGGCAGAAGGGTCACCCATCACCCACGGACGGTTTCTAAGGATCGGACCGTGAGTGACTGCGGGGACTTTGATGTCACCGACGAGGACTCCATGGTCTCCATGCATACCTCGTATTTAAATAGTCCCTCGAGGGACCCGACCCCCGAGGGATACAAAAATTCTGTCTCTTTTCCGGGGCTAATGTCTATCCCTGACACACCGGTTAAGAGCATAACTATGGTTCCGTCATTGGCCAATAAGTCAGCCCAAACGTCAACCGGCCAATCAAAAACATGTTACATTTCAGATCTATATATGTTAAAAAAAGACAATAATAGATCTGCAGAAACCAAATCGGTCTGCTTAGAAGATCTTGTAAGTTTGATTATCAGCATAATCAAAAAATAAAAGCAGACCAGCCCATAACCGACACAGGACACTTTTATAAAAAATGTCCTGTTAAACAAATTTGGTTTCAAGTCCGAGCCCAAAAAAAAATAGCCAATTGATGGGACTGTGGATCTAAAAACAAAAACCCACAGGGCCTTGACATCCCGGGGGCTAAACATAGTTAGGAGGGGGGTATAAGGTCCCTTGGCACCCCAGGTAAAACTCAAGAAGGGAGATCTTCTATAAGTAATTTTATAAAGTCTCCCCACAACAAGAAGTTTTTCTCAAACCGGCCCAGTCATGTCTAGATCTTTAAATATCTTTTCTCATAATATTCAGGGGTTTACAAGTCAAACACATACAGAAAAAAAACACTTCCATTTGATAATAACCCTCATATTGATATTTTATGTATCCAGGAAACTAAAATGAAACTCAAATCAAAGAAAGATCACTTCCTGGATACACCCCTGAATATAAACACTTTAATAAGAGTGCCGTTGGTAGTCAAAATATAGCAGGAGGGTTAGCTATTTTTATAAAAAATTCAATTAACTATGAGGTCATTGCTGTGGACAACCCCATTAATTCAGTAGGGGAAGTGGCTTTCCACGTTCCACTGGCTCTGTTTCAGACATTGAACCCTCAACTCGAACCGATATTTTCCTGCCCTCTAGAAAAGACCTTAAATACTGGAAGCAGGCACCTGTCACACCATGTTCTTTTAACTTACATAAAATACCGAAGTGCCATGTAAGATCAAAAGCTGCTGTTAGGTCTAAAAAGATAGCTTAACTGGTACATTTTGTATACCTTCTATTGTTTATAACTCGAGATGCTCGAGATTTATGTAAGAATTTTATGTGTATGAAAATTTACGGGACACCGTTTCAATATTTTTGGACGAATTATTTTTATACACACTTTCTTTCCTATTATCGCTATGCATTTAGAGAAGATTTATCTACATAGTAAATGAGAAATAACGTAATTGTATTGTTTGCCTAAATATAGATATACTCTATATTGAGTTAGGGTAACAATAAAATAATTTCGGGGACGACTTTCTTGTTTTTAGTTTTCAAAATGGAGTAGAAGGAAAGTTTTCACCAGAATTTTTGCAATTATTTGTAAGTTTTGCTTATAAGGAACTCAAATTATGATACCTGTATACATGTGATAGATATTTAATGAACACATTATAATCTGGCCAAGCAGTTTAAATGTCAGTACTTTTTACAGCTAGTAAGAACAGATTACTATTATAAAACTTGACTTGTGATAATTTCTGTAAGGTTGAACAACACCAAATCATTAATTGGACACAAGAGGCACGGTTGAATTGCGGTATTATTTGCAACATCAAGTGAAAGTCAGTGAAATATATATCCTTGTATATCAAGTTTGGGGACCTTTCTTTTTGAAAAATGAGTCCGAGTTAAATCTTAAATAACATGTACATGCACAGTTGCGTTAACTGGAGTGCAGGTATTTAAGTTTACCCGAACTCCAGAGCATGCCATTGATTGGTTCATTTTGGCTGGGGTTTACTTATTGTGATGGCAGAGAAAAGGAAAGCGTCAGAAATATCTTATTCAGATGCTCGTTTATTGGCTATATTTCCGGGGTTTCATATTGTGACAATAGGGAACGTGTTTTAATGTTTGACTAATATGAAATTAGGCAAAGCCTATGAACGGGGAAGTCGGTAAAAAATCCTTTCATTTTTCCGTTTTAAAGGTGTCATTCGGTATTATATGTACCCACTTCCGTTTTCACTCGGAACACTCGACGATTATTATTAATCCGAAAAGTTGAGATTTGTTACGTTATCGGAATACACCGCCTTTTATCATTGAGTTACATTGTAAATGGCGGCGCCTATCTAGAACTGACACTGAAAATTTCATTGATAGGTATAGAACTCTATATTTTTTTAATTGTTTTTTATTTGAATTTTCTTTTAAATATACACGTGTAGTCTGTAGCCAGGCAAGCCAAAGCCCGGGCCCGCTTCGCGGGCCCAGACTTTGACTTCCCCGTATGATACAAAAGAGAAAGAACATCAAAACAGTCGGCAATCTGATTAATACTCGGGGGATACGATAAAAACTGAGGAATTCTGACTGAAAACGGATGTGTAGACCAAAGGGGTACGGCTCATTGAATGTTCACAAAATATGTATTTGATGGTAGAAAACATTTATCCTAAGTCAGAAATGAATTCTAAGTCCATTCCCATTACACTATATACTAATATATAGACAAGGGTAACAACTCCCATAAGAAGGTGTCTATGCCCAATCAGGGTTTTTGCCTCGTAGTTTTTTACACGATACAGCATAAATAAAAAGGAATTATGCAATTTGTAGTCGAATTATTTATCTATCGAACCAATGTAAAACTTTTCTTATATCTCTTATACTTAACGAGTACTGGCCGTCAAAGTAACAAAAAACTGTTCATTTTCGCGAGGTCGACATCGATCGTGGCTACGCAGGAAACACAAAGTTACACGACTGTTGCAATCGTTGGAGATAATATCACAAGCATTTATCATGCTGGGGCAATTAAAATACATAAAGTAATCAAATATACCAATAACTATAATGAAATGTGATATAAACTCACCTGCGGCTCTCAAAAATATTTTCCCCGTTGCAAATTTCTATAAAAACACCGCCATCTTGACGAATGTAAACAACCCCGTCAAACCTGATTGGGTCGGTTTATTTCCCGAAAATATACACGTAAATTTCCGAAAAAAAAACGAACAATTCAGGTGACGTTTGTTTACATTCGTCAAGATGGCGGTGTTTTATAGAAATTTCAACGGGGAAATATTTTTGAAGCCGCAGGTGAGTTTATATCACATTGGTCATTATAGGTTATTGGTATTATTTTGATTACTTTTATGTATTTTTAATTGCCCAGCATGATAAATGCTTGTGATATTATCTTCAACGATTGCAACAGTCGTGTAACTTTGTGTTTCCTGCGTAGCCACGATCGATGTCGACCTCGCGAAATGAACATTTTTTTGTTACTTTGACGCCAGTACTCGTTAAGTATAAGAGATATAAAGAAAAGTTTTTACATTGGTTCGATAGATAAATAATTCGACTACAAATTGCATAATTCCTTTTTATTTATGCTGTATCGTGTAAAAAAACTACGAGGGCAAAAACCCTGATTGGGCATAGACACCTTCTTAATGGGAGTTGTTACCCTTGTCTATATATTAGTATATAGTGTAATGGAATGGACTTAGAATTCATTTCTGACTTAGGATAAATGTTTTCTACCATCAAATACATATTTTGTGAACATTCAATGAGCCGTACCCCTTTGGTGTAGACTGGTCACCCGCGCACTTCTATATGGGAACCATAATTGGACAGGGAACCAGAATAACGGAAGCTGTGTATAAAATATCGGATGACAGTTTTAAAACGGAAAATGTAAAATGAAAATTGAACAATTATTTTAACCGACTTTTCCCGTACACTATCAGAAATTTTTCTATATAAACAAAGAAGGCCAACAACAATGCACTTGCCGTTCTTATTATCTCCCTGTGTATTTTCACATTGAGGGCGCCATTTTGTTTTAAAAAAAATTCTGATAAAATTAAAACAATTTTTTGTCGAATTTTGATGTGAAAGAAAATGGTCTAAACTTAAGAAAATGAAAATTAACACCAATATCTTTTATTCAGTTGTTAACGCTGTACAGACGTTAAAGTATTGTTTACTTCGACGTCACAATGTAGCGCCAAAAACAGCACATGCAAAACAAACCAAATCAAGTGTGCTATTTTAAAATGTCCGCAAACGTGTTAAGTTTTACATTAACGTGTGAC
This sequence comes from Ruditapes philippinarum, assembly GCF_026571515.1. Lineage (NCBI taxonomy): Eukaryota > Metazoa > Mollusca > Bivalvia > Venerida > Veneridae > Ruditapes > Ruditapes philippinarum. The sequence continues at coordinate 225,685 of NW_026861330.1, forward strand.
CGTCACACGCACTCGTCACTGCATTTGTTTACAAACATTGAAACAACAGTTGAGCCGATTTCCTTCTTTCTTGCTGTAAATTAAGGTAATTCACGTAGCACAAATGATAAAATACATTAATTTTATTCATATAATAGGAGGAAACAGAATAAACAGAAGCAGTGTATAAAATACCGAATGACAATTTAAAAACGGAAAATTTAAAATAAAAAATGATCAAGCGATTATTTTATACTATTTTCACGTTAAAAGTACATCAAGCTCGCTTTGAGGCTTTGCCTTTTTTCATATATATGAACGTAGGCAAAGCCTATGAACAGGGTTCACTTAGTCAGATAAAAAAATGTTCTTTTTTTATTTTACATTTTTTGGTGGTCAAAAGGTGTCATTTCTGTTTGAAAGTAAAGAAATATGTATTCCAGTGATTAAACCTATCAAATATAGCCCCTTTTGAAGGTATGCCCTTGAAACTTCACTCATGTCTTAGTAACTCTAGCAAGATCTTA